>NC_053489.1:8406621-8656621 GCF_905171775.1 Rana temporaria | reverse complement strand
TACATTAATTCCACAATTGATCTCACTTAAAATTTTAAAAAATGTCACAAGTGTCATGGTTTTGTGCACAATATTTTGTCGTAGGAGTCGTCGTTCCAAATGTACGACGACTTTGCCGACAAATTATTGGGCCCAAAAACATGATACAGTACAACCTGAAAGAAAAAACACATGGCGCCTAAACAAAACACCAACAAAAATTACACATGAAAATTACTTACTTCTTCTACTAACTCTCCTGATCCTGCTCATTTGTTCCGGCTCCCGCTTTTTGAGGTCCGACCACCTTTTTCTTATCTGTTCTTTCGATCTTCTGACCCCAAATTTGCGATGGAGACTCCTCCTCACCTTCTCCATTATTTCTGCCTTGACCTTGTTCGGGTACTTGTATGGCCCATGCCTCCCATCATAGTCCTCCGCTTTGAAGATGAGGACCATCTCCACCATTTCATCAAAGCTCATTTTGGTGGCCTTAAATCTCCTTCTCCTGGAGATCTCTCGTTCCGCCTGGCCTGGCTCCTGTTGTGCTGCCATATTTTCTTGCATGTGCTCCCAGACAAAAAATAGAATGAAAAGGGGCGTGGAAAGGACTACACCGCGAACGTCAGGGGTGGGGAGACGTGCGCAGAGTCACACATGCAAGTGTATAAAGGGATACCACGTGAGTGAAAGGGGCGTTCACAGTTTGTGGAAGACGGCGGAGATAACGATCGGGTCAGACGACGGTATGTAGCTACATTTTAAAGGTTATTAGTGATCGGATGAGTTTGTGGGCTACATATGGTGATAAGCTAGGAGAAAGCTAGATAAACAATTTAAGGAAATGGGCCGCTATAGTGCCATCATACGTAACCCGCGCTTTGCTTGTGCAAATTTGCTACAACTACTGGTGTGTGGGCAATGTCGTTTCTCAGGATGTATTTTGAAAACACGTCGTTTTTTACATGATGCAAATGGTCACTTTTATGTCTTGACCAAACTAGATCGGAGTGCTTTTCTAACGTTTCATACACACATGAGGAGGATTTAGGCTTTATTAGTTAGACACAACTGGTCATCTTTTTCATACGAACTGACCCAACACATGATCTGCTAATTCCTCCTTGTTGTTTGCCCGACGAAAGATAAGCATGGGCGGACGACGTGTGCGGAGTGTATATAAGGCTCGAACACACGTGGCGTCCGTCCGACGGGGGTACGGAAGGAAGACGTTTGAACGGCAAGCTTTGAACTTGGGACAGCAGTGGCCTATTCAGGAAAGACAGACATTTAAGGGCTAGATGGTGATAAAGAGCACTTGACTTTATAGACTGTGGATTGACATTTTTTTTTTCCTTGGTTTTTGACAGGCAGACATGAACCAGTTTAATAAACCTGAGTTCTTGGAAGTCTTCATTGACAGGTGGAGAGACCTGCCAGTTCTGTGGGCCACAAAAGACCATATATCCCGAAATAAAGAATTGCGGAAAGCAGCACTGGAGAGCCTGCTCCCACTTGTGTGCAGACAGGTGGGGTGTGATGTGACAACTGAGCAGTTGGAGACCAAAATTGGGACATTGAGAGGCTCCTACAGGAAGGAACGAAACAAGGTCTTGGGGGTGTGGCCTGGACATGGACGAGTGAAGCAGCACTAGATCAGAGCTCCCGGCCTGATCCCCCGATTTCTGGCCAAAAACAGATAAAAACCCGGCATGAACACTGCCAAAAGGTACGGGACTAGAGCAGCAACAAAGGGGACCCCTGCTGGAAAAACTTCAAGAGAAATCCAGAAATATTTTAAGGCCCTACAGGAGATCTAGTAAATAAAAATAAATAATACTGAGCTATAATACAATGTGATGGTGAACACAATATATAAATGAAAAAAATGTGTAAGGCTGCCAGCACCACATGGAAAAACTGTGAAAGGAGGCTCTGGCCTACTCGAACCACGAGGCGCCGCACGAGCAGTTGAAGACGCGCCGCAGGGACAACCACTGGACATTGCCAAAGCTGAAGACTGGATGACATTTGCACACCAGTCCCCAGAGGATCATCCACACAGAGACATGTCTTCCTCACAGCCCGCGGGCCTAGACCAGGACATTAAGACGCTGTTACAGGCCTTGCCCACGAGACCAGACATTGAGGCCTTGATCCTGAAACTGGAAGAAAATCACAGAAGGGACATCCAGGAGGTGAGAGGAGAGGTCTCGACTCTCACCGACCGGGTCGCCTCGGGAGAAGAAACAGTATCTTCACTGGCGGACCGCCGCCATCTCGCTCCAGTTCCACCTGGAAAATGTGAAGTACCATGCCGAAACCGAATGCTAGACTTAGGGTGAGACCTGCATCTCGGTGGTGCATTACTCTGAATAATTATTCCCCAGAGGAATTGGAAAAATATCGTCAGATTGCTGGTACTGCTCGCTACGCCATTATAGGTCGTGAGATCGGTGATAGCGAGACCCCTCATCTGCAATGTTACTTTAATTTTGGCGATGCTAATAGAAAGTATTTTAATAAATTAAAGGAGATTTTTCCTCGTTCTCACCTAGAGAAAGCCATGGGGACCGACGCCGATAACCGGACCTACTGTTCCAAAGATGGACTGTTTGAAGAATTTGGATCTCCTCTTACTGCAGGCCAACGGTGCGATTTGGAGAGTGCTGCGCAGCTCCTTCGGGACAACCGTGGAAACTTGTCTGTGCTTGCTGAGCAAATGCCTGCTGTTTTTATAAGGTATCACAGGGGGATGGCTGCTTATGTTGATGCCGCCCACTCGGTTCCCCCTCGTGATTTTAAGACTGAGGTTATTGTGTTTGTAGGACGACCTGGTTGCGGTAAAACCCGCCTAGCTGTAGGCTACGAGGGCTCGTCCTATATGAAACCCCGCGGTGAATGGTGGGATGGATACTCACATGAGGACAATGTTATTATTGATGACTTTTATGGCTGGATTCCTTATGACCAGATATTGAGAGTTTGTGATCGTTATCCCCTTCGATTACCTATTAAAGGATATTTTGTACAATTTACTTCTAAACGTGTGATCTTTACGTCTAATAAAATGGTTAATGAATGGTATAAATTTGATCATTATTCCCCAGAGCCGTTTTACAGAAGAATTACACAGTACAAAGTTTTTGATGAATTGTTAAATGGTTTTATTGATTATAAAGATGTTCACATCAATTATTAAAATTACAACTTTTGTCTAACTTGAAAATACAGTGTCGACTCTAGTCTCATTCTACAGTTATCATTGCTTTGTATTCCTTCTAAATAAATAGCAATTCCTCTGTATGTTGTGCTTCCATCATTCACATCTAGCCATGCATTTCTGGGTAGTAGGGTTCCATTAGCACTTAATCTAGGTACTATCACTCTTGTGTGTACTTTATTGCTTTGGAGTAATCTTGCAGTGCTCTTTGCTGCAACTTTATTTAGGTTATCACTGGTCGGCCTTGGGGGGATCGTTCTCTACGGAGAGCCCCCCCTTGCTGCTATTGGCCCAAGGCTTAGTCCCCAGACAACGGGTTGCGATCACCTCGCCCTACCATCCATGTGGTGGGGGTGGGATCGGTGGGCGAGAGGATGATTGGGCCGCCTAGCGCACCCAATACTTTGAGGCTGGCCGTGGCCGAGCCTAAGCGTGATGTTGTTGGTTTGCACTTTGTTCAGAAGCGTTTGATCGAAGAGCTTTTTGGGATGCGGAGAGAAAGCATTTTTTGTGTGCAGTGTTTCCCCACTACTGGATTGTATGACGTTACATTCTGGAAAAAAGAAGACCTGCAGACATGCCTGCTTCGGAAGGGGGAGAAGGAAGGCCATGAACTATTGGATGGGATCATGTTCCTGTCAAGTGAGACAACAGTGCGGCTCCCCATCACTGTGCATATGTTCAACCCTTTTGTACAGGATGGGGAGATCGCTGCCTTTTTACATAGGTACTGCGAGTCAGTTTCTGCGGGCGTGAAACTGACAAATGTTTTCGGTACTTTTAATGGGCAGCGTAGATTCTGGGTCACCTTCCAGGCGGACAAGGAAGGGGTCGGTGGCGTCCGGCACCCCCCCCAGACCTTCTCCATAGGGCGGAACCGGGGGTATCTGTGGTACCCTGGCCAACCACTGTTCTGCAGGCAGTGCTTCGCGTTCGGGCACACCAAAGACCAGTGCGAGTCCGGGTTGGCCTGCCGCAACTGCTTCAAGCAGGGTCACGGGGCGAGCCAATGTCCAGAGGGTAAGAGCTGCCACATCTGTGGGAGCCGTACCCACCTGGCTAGGCAGTGCCCTAAGGTTGGAAAACCAGCAAAGCCATCTGAGTCCACAACCGTGGCGGCGGGAATAAGATCGGTGGAGGCTTCAGAAGCGGTTGTGGAGCAAAGGGCACTGTCGTACGCAGATGTGGCCAGAGGTGGTCCTCCGGCTGCCGCTGTGAACTCCGGTGACCAGACCACAGGGCTACCCGAGGAAGTAGGGGAGCGGGCTGCCTGCCCCCCTATGGAGGGTGAGCCCGGTCCCTCCCCTCTGGACGCCGTGGGGGAGGAAGGGACCTCTTCTCTTCCCGAGAGGAGTGTCCCTGACAACCTCATGGCCGAGGGGGAGGCGGAGGGGAGCGGCATGGAGTCGGAGGGCCCCGAGGTGGAAGGGATGGAAGTGGGGCAGCCTTCCTTAAAAAGGAAGATGGAGGGCGCAGAGGCCCCTACTTCCTCCCAGGACATTGGCTCCTTTCCAGACTCCCCGGACCCCGGATCATCGGAAGCAGTTGTTGACTCGGACTCCTCACAGGCGCCATCATACGTGAGCACTGGTCAGGTGTCCAGCCTGCAGGAGGTGATGGGGTACTGCAGGCCCGGTTCGGTGGAGAAGGGGAAGGAGAAGGAGTCCGCAGGGGTAAGTTCAGTGTTGGGGGTGAGCCATCGTACCCGATCCGGAAAAACGAAAAAAAAGAAAAAGTCATGACGGGAGTATGATCCTTTTCTAATATTTTATGGCCTTACGGGTGTCTTCCCTCAATTGCAGAAGTATTGGGACGGCTGGTAGGCGGGCAGCGATCTTCCAAAAAATATCTGGAATCGCTGCCGATCTTGTTTGCCTACAGGACTGCAATTTGAGGGAAGCCCCCCACACCGCTAAATGGACCCTAGGGGATGCGGTGTGGTCCCTCGGCCGAAGCAGGAATACGGGTGTAGGGGTTTTATTTAAAAATAGGAGGATCAGGATTTTAAGGAAGGTGGAGGTGGAGGTGGGGAGATGTTTGTGTGTTTTTTTAGAGTATGGGGGTGTTTGTTTTAAATTGTTTTGTGTTTATGCACCGGTGGATAAAAAAGGAAGGCTGGACCTGTGGGAGAAAATGAAGTTTTTTTTTGGGGGGGGGAGGGATCCGGTTATTGTGTGTGGGGATTTTAACTGTATTTTACGCAGGGGGGATAGGTGTGGGGCTGGTGGTGGGGATATTGATAAGTCGGGGAAGGAGTTGGGTGAGGTTTTCAGTTTGTTTGGTTTGAGGGATGTGGGTGAAGGTGGTGGTTTTACATATTTTAGTGATCGGGGAACCGTACAATCACGTATTGATTTTTGTTTTATTTCCAAAAATTTGCAGGCACAAGATTTTACTGTCACACGGGAGCCTTTCTCGGACCATGGTAGGATCGAATGTGTTGTAAGTATGGATCCAGAGGTAACGTATGGTAAAGGTGTATGGTAGTTGAATGTGGAGTTGTTGGAAGATGAGAATGTGAAAAGAGAGTATGGGGTGTTTTTTGGAAGACTGAAGAGGAGGAGGAATGATTTTTTAAGTGTGATTGAGTGGTGGGAGTGGGTGAAAGAGCAGACTAAGAGGTTTTTTGTGAGGAAGGGGTGTGAGATTGCAAGGAAGGAGCGTGAGGTGTATGAATGGTGGCTGAAGAGGTTAGAATATTTGGAGGAGCTGAGAGAATGGGGAGAGGATGTGGGGTGTGATTTGGTGGAAGCAAGAAGGAAGTTGAGAGGTTTTATGGAACGAAGAGGGAGAGAGATTATGTCACAAGCGAGGATGGTGGTGAAAGAGAAGGATGAGAAGTGCACGCGGTTTTTCTTTAAGAAGGTGTATGGTGGGAGAGTGGATTTGTCAAGTGTGTTGGATGAGAATGGGCTGGAAGTGAATGGGAAGGAGAGAGTGGGGGAAGAAGTTTGTAAGTTTTATGCGGAGTTGTATAAGGAGAAGAAGAGGGATGCGAGAGTTGAGAAGGATGTGTTGAAGCAGGTGGAGATGTGTTTGGATTTGGATGATAAGAGTATGTTAGGGGAGAAAGTGAGTAAGGAGGAAGTTGATGAATGTCTTGGGAGTATGAAGAAAGGGAAAACGCCTGGTAGTGATGGTTTGCCTGTTGAGTTTTATTGTGCGTTCTGGGATGTGATTGGTGATTGTGTGTATGAGATGGTGATGAAAGTTCTGGAAGTTGGGAGGATGCCTGATTCTATGATGAAAAGTGTGATTGTTTTATTGTATAAGAAAGGAGATAAGCGTGAGTTGAAAAATTGGAGGCCTATATCGTTGTTGAATGTGGATTATAAGGTTGTGGCGAAAGTGTTGGCAAATAGGTTGCGTGCGGTAGCGGAGAAATTGGTGGGAGAGGAGCAAGTGTGTGCGGTGCCTGGGAGGTCGATTGCAGAAAGCTTGTTGAGTCTGAGGGATGTGTTGTGGTTATGTAAGGAGAGGAAGCAGGAGGTGGCTGTTTTGGCTGTGGATTTTGAGAAAGCGTTTGATAGAGTGTCGCATGTGTTTATGTTTAAAGTGTTAAGGAGAATGGGGATACCTGAGGTTCTGATTGGGTGGATTAAGTGTTTATATAGAGGTATGGTAAGTAAGGTGTTGTTGAATGGATGGCTGACCAATGACATTAGCATTGGGTCAGGAGTGAGACAGGGATGCCCGTTGTCGCCTGTTTTGTTTGTTTGTGTAATTGAGCCGTTGTTGAGGATGTTGGCAAAAGATAAGTGTGTGAGGGGAGTGGAGGTTCCTGGGAGTGGGGGTAGAGTATTGAAGGTGATTGGATATATGGATGATGTTACTGTGGTTTGCAAGGATATGGTAGGGTTAAGAAGGGTGAAACTATTGATTGAGATTTTTTGCATGGCAAGTGGGTTTTGTGTGAATATGGAAAAGAGTGAGTGCAAGTTGTTTGGGGTGTGGGGAACGGTTGAACAATGTGGTTGGAAGTTTTGTGTTGGAGGATTGAGGATTTTGGGTGTTAAGTTTGATGGAGATTTGTATGGGAGAGAGAGTTGGCAGGATGTGTTGGCGAGAGTGAAGAAGAAAGTTGACTTTTGGTCTCTAAGGACTTTATCGATGGAAGGGAAAGTGTTGGTTGTGAAAGCGGTTGTGATTCCCATTTTGTTGTTTTTGTATTATGTATTTCCAGCGCCTGATAGAATGATGAAGCAGATCGTGAGAGTGTGTTTTTCGTTTTTTTGGTCGTCGCGGATGGAGAAGTTGAAGAGAGAGAAAGTGATGAAAGGTGCAATGAATGGTGGGAAAGGAATGGTGAGTATTGAGAAGTTTCTGGTGGTGAAGTATGTAAGTATGTGTGTGAGATTAAGTGAGAAAGAGAATATTGCAGGATGTATGGTGAGATATGCTGGTGGGAGTGTGTTGCGGAAATGTAAGTTGTGTGAGGTTGATCTGAGGAAGCCTGTATGTTTTGTTGCGCCTTGGTTTTATGTGAGGATTGATAGGTGTATGAGGAGGTATGAGTTGCGAGATGTGACGCGGGATAAATGGTGTGAGAGTAAGAAGATTGTGCAGTTATTGAAAGAGAGGGAGGAAGTGGAAGGAATAGGTGGTTTGAGAGTTGCTGAATGTAAGAAAGTCTGGAAGAATGTGTGTTGTAAGGGTTTGGACAATAGGCAGAAAGATGTTGCATGGATGGGGGTGCATGGGTGTTTTCCTACGAGAGAGTTTCAGAGGAGGAGAAGGTTGGTTGATAGTGAGGTGTGTCCGAGGAGTGGGTGTGGGGGGATTGAGAGAGTGATACATGTGTTTTGGGAGTGCCGGTATGCTAGGAAAATATGGAGTAGGATGGAGAAGATGGTGAAGGGATTGACTGGTGTGGATGTTTTAACATATGAGATGGTGTTGGTTTGAGTGATCTAACGTGGAATGAGGAGAGATTGTTGTGGATAGTGGTGAATTGTGTTAAGGAATGTTTGTGGGATGTACGGAATATCTTTGTTTTTAGGCAAGAGATTGTGAAAGTGAGGGAATGTGTGGCCATGGTCCGAGGAAGGATTTTTAATTATGTATATTTTGATTTTAAGAGATTGGGTGATGCACGGAGGTTGTGGAAAATTGATATGTGGAAGCAATGGTGTATATAATGTGTGTTTTTTTTGTTCGGGATTATGTTTTTGATGTTTTTGATGGAATTAACCTTTTATTTTTTGTCTTTCAGGGTGAGTGCAGGTGGTGGTGAAGGGACAGTGTGGAGAAAGTGTATAGGAGTGATTTTGTTTGTGTAGGGATAGGGTTGAGGGACAGTGTATTGTAGGGGTAGTTTTTGATCTTTTGTTGCTAATTGATGGGTGGATGGGGATATCTTGTAAAATGTTTTTTCTTGTTACCTTGATTTTTGCTATATTTTGCTGTATTTTGTTATTGTTGTTGTATACTTTGTTATTTACCTTTTTGTGGGAGGGATTTTTGGGAGGGTTTTGTGGGTGGGTTCTGGGAGGGAAGGGGTGGGTTATGTAAATATTGTCAAAAAATTTTTTTGTATTATGTAAATATTGTCTTTCTGTATTATGTAAATATTGTCTTTATGTTGTATTTTAATATTGTACAAAATTTTAAGATCTTGTTTTGTACATATTTTTGTCAATGTTACTTTGTATTTTACTTGTGAAATTTTAAATAAAAGAATTAAAAAAAAACAACCTACGGCTCCGCGGCATCCCTGAACCAGCCCACGTGGAAGATGTCGGGGCCAAGGTGTTGAGCATCTTTCGAACGGTCCTGGATGATCCGGAGGCGGTGATCGTGGTGGACAGGGCGCACAGGGCGTTTGGGCCTAAACCGGCGGATCAAGATAGGCCGCGAGACGTGGTGTGTCGCCTGCACCGCTACGGGCAGAAGGAAGACATCCTGCGACAGGCGTGGGACCTGGTAGACGTGGAAATGGACAAAGCACAGGTGCGCATCTTACCGGACCTCTCCAGGGCGACCCTCCACCGAAGAGCGATGCTACGGCCTATCTTGAAGTTGGCCAGACAGACGGAACACACCTACCGCTGGGGCTACCCGCTAGCGGTTACCTTCAGGTAGGACAACACGGCCTTCTCACTTCAGAGTACCGCGGACCTGCCAGCCCTATTCCGGTACATGGGAGCCGAACCTATCCAGGTCCCGGACTGGCTCCAGTTCATCCCGCGCCAGACCGGCCGCTCCGGTGCAGCGGCGTATCGGGGTCCCATGTTGCAGAGACCGCAGAGAGGCAGGAGGAGACGCCATTCGTCAAGAGGAGGCGCGGGACGTGAGTAGGCCCTGGGCCACACATTTGACTTCCCCCTTTTGATCTCCCCTTCAGTTGACTGCTCGCTGCCCGTTCCTCGGAGGCCCCCTGTTAGTTGCCTTGCCGCTTCTGTGTGGTTCCCCCGCCCCTGGTGAGTCCTGTGATGGTAGTGTGTCGTGGGGGTCCCGGGGGGAAAATGGTTCCAACTATGCCCCCTCCCCCTGCTCCTTCTCGCCCCTCTCTGCCATCCATACCGCGCAGTCCGGTTCGCGGAACTTTGAGGTACCCCACTCTGACCGGTCATACATTGTGACTGCCCCCATCCCTCGTGGCTTCTGTGGCGGAAAGGAATTGAGGGGACAGGTGCGGGAGCCCCCGTCGAGACTCTGTGGGAAACCCCCTCCGATGATCTGGGACCTACGTGGCGGAAGCACCACGGACGCTGACACTGCTCCCTTGGGGGAACGTTGATACGGTCAGGGGTGGGATGGGTAAACAGCTCACAGTGACAAATGGCAGGGAGCTGTAGTGGATGAGGACGTCAGGCTCGGCGGTACAGAGAAAGCACGCTGACACTTCCCATGGCTCGGGGCCTTTGAATTTTTCTCTGATGGACTCCCCTTTCCGATGTGGGGCTTGTGGGGGGGGGGAGGGATTTCCCAGGGGGTCTCTGAGTTGGGGTATGGGGAGGCCCGGGATGGAGCCCCCCACACGATAAAGAGTCATGGACGCTTCCCATTGCATCGCACCCCCCCCCTGGGGGCGAAGGTCATGACATTTTTTCAGAGAACAGTAATGTGGTCCCATAGGGAACCCTACATATGCACCCCTTGTTGTCCTGTGCGGACCCCTGGGATGGGTGATTTTGTCGTCTGGGTGGGGGATGCGGGATGGGTGGGGGATGCGGGATGATGTCTGGCACTAGGGAGACAGGGGGCGGGACTTTGCATTTTAGGGGCATCGGACCACCCCATTAGCACTTTTCCATACTGTCTGCCTTAAAAGATTTATTGCACTTAAATGTTTTATTTGTTGGCGGCGCTGCCGTCTTTGGGAATTGTGATGAAGGATGGCTTGTATAAGTTTTGTTCTTTTTTGTACAGTTCATATTTTGGCCGGGGTCGAGTGGAGAAGGCTGGGAGCTTGCTCTTGGTCTCTGTTTAGTTCACCTTCCCCAATTAGGACCGCGCTCGATATTCGGGACACCCCCCGACGAGTGCTTATAGCCGATTTTGGCTACCTTAGATATAACTGAGTGGAGGCCTCATCTGGAGCCTGCCACTTGACTTTCTTTTCTTTTTTTCTTTTCTCTGTCTGTTCTTTCTCTCCTATCTCTCTTACCTTCCAACTCTTCACTCCCTACTCCACCTTGTCACCCCCCCCCCTCCCGGGTGTCGTTTAGCCGACCCACTACCACCTAGAGTATCCCCTGCCTCCCCTCCACCCCCCCCTCTCCCACTGCACGAGCATGGATGTCCTTACTGTGATATCGCTCAATGCTAAGGGCCTAAATGCGCCCGAAAACCGGCGGCTGCTGTTGCAGGACATGCGGCGCATGGGAGCTGATGTAGTGCTCTTACAGGAGACACACTTTAAAGAAAGTAGACTACCATATTTGAAAAACAAATCTTACCCTACAGCAGGGATATGCAATTAGCGGACCTCCAGCTGTTGCCAAACTACATGTCCCATGAGGCATAGCAAGACTCTGACAGCATCAAGCATAACACCCAAAGGCAGAGGCACGGTGGGACTTGTAGTTTGGCAACAGCTGGAGGTCCGCTAATTGCATATCCCTGCCCTACAGCGTACCACTCTCAATATTCAGAGGCAAAATCTAGAGGGGTGTCTATTCTGATCTCGGCGAAAGTGCCGTGGTCACGTCTGTCCAGACGGATAGGGAAGGACGCTTCCTCTTTTTGAAAGGCAAGATAGGGGACAAGATAGTGACACTCGCCAATCTCTATACCCCAAATACCCAACAGGACGTTTTCCTCAGGAAGCGGCTGGCACAGCTCGGACACTTCTCAGAGGGCCAGTTGATAGTGGGGGGTGACCTGAATGTCCCACTCATCCCGACTGAGGACACGTCCACGGGGAAATCGGCCCTGACGCGTGACACTCTTAAACGCATTGACGCTTCCCTACATGCCATGCAACTAGTAGATGCATGGAGACTCCATCACCCAGGAGACAGGGATTACACCTTTTTCTCCAAGCCTCACCAGACGTATTCGAGACTCGACTATTTCCTACTTCCTCACGGGCAACTAGATGCGATCCGGGGGGTTACGATTGGGTCGATTACATGGTCGGACCATGCGCCGATCACCCTGCAATACTCGATCTTTGACAGAATGGGAGACCAGAGACCTGCCTGGTGGTTAAACAAAAGTCTATTACAGAACACCAACGTTATGACAGAAGTTGTACTTCTCCACTAATACCGGACCGGACAGTGACGTAGGGGTAGTGTGGGAAGCACACAAGGCGGTAGTTCGAGGATTGCTGATACAACACGGTGCATGGCTAAATAAATAACGCACGGCACAACTTAACCGACTCCTTGACAAACTACAGGTATTAGAGACGACACACAAGGCTATGCCGAACAGACAGACGGGTGCGGAACTGGATGTTGTCCGCACTCAGATAACGGACCTATTGCATTTTAAGGCCAAAGCAGCTCTGCAAACGTGCCGACGTTACACCTACGAGTCGGGTGATAAATGCGGCAGACTGTTAGCCAACACCATCTGCGCACGCCGACTGGCCGCGTATTTCCCTTACATAATGACCTCAAAGGGACAGAAACGATCAACACCCCAACAAATCACAAAGGAATTTCGCCAGTTCTATAGTTCCCTCTACAATCTGGCTAAACCCCCCCGGTCGCAAGAAGACATAGGAAATTATATTTCCGCGTCCTTGATACCCTCCTTGTTGTCTGAGGATAGGGAGAGCCTGGAGGACCCTATTACCCTACCCGAGCTCCAATATGCCTTGAAAAGTACCAAGACAGGTAAAGCACCAGGACCTGATGGTCTTACAGTGGCCTACTATAGAACATTTTTTCCATCAGTGGGTCAGCACATGGTGCGACTATTTAACGAACTGGGCACGGGGAAATCCCTTCATGATACCACACTCCAGGCCCAAATTTCGGTAATCCAGAAAGAGGGTAAAGATCCCACCAACTGTGGCAGCTACCGCCCCATATCCCTCCTCAATATTGACCTCAAGTTATACACCAAAATCCTGGCCTCCAGAATACAGGGCCACCTCCCACACCTAGTGCACTTAGATCAAGTAGGATTCGTACCCACCAGAGAAGCCTGTGACAACACGGTTAAGGTGCTTAATCTTTTGCATATTGCCTCCACCACTAAGACGCCTAGCCTTTTCATAGGGACAGATGCCGAAAAGGCATTTGACCGGGTAGATTGGCAGTTCATGATGTCCACCCTAGAACACATAGGCCTGGGAGAGAAAATGAGGCACTGGGTGGCGGCAATATATAGGAGACCAACAGCAAGGGTGAGAGTTAATGGGGTAATGTCAGAAACTTTCCCTATCACCAACGGGACGAGACAGGGTGCCCCCTGTTGCCCCTGCTCTTCGCACTCTCCCTGGAGCCTTTCCTGTGCCACGTACGCCAGAACCCCGAAATTACAGGTATACACACCGCGGGTACACAATACAAGGTCTCGGCCTACGCGGACGACCTGCTATTTACCCTCACAGACCCAGACACGTCACTCCCGGCTCTCCTGCGGGAGTTTGAGGCCTATGGAAAGCTATCAAATTTAAAGATAAATATGACAAAGTCGGAGGCAATGGGAGTGGGGATACCACGGCAACAGCTGACACGACTCAGGGATGGCTTTAGCTTGAAATGGACGGAGGTAGTGCTAAAATACCTGGGCACGCACATTCCCCCTTCGCTTGCTCAGCTGTATAAATTTAACTTCCCACCTCTCCTGACAGAGGTCCGGAGGCTGCTATTACAATGGACGGGGGGATTGCACTCCTGGCTGGGTATGTGCAATATTCTAAAAATGACTATTCTACCCAAATTCCTGTACCTCCTCCAGGCTCTCCCGGTTCACATACCAGGAGACTACTTCCGACAACAACACTCAGTGTTCTCCCGATTTTTGTGGGCAGGGAGGAAATCAAGGATCCGTAGAGAGATACTCTCTCTCCCCAAACTAAACGGCGGCCTAGCACTACCGGACGTACGAATATACTACCATGCCGCACATCTTGTGAGATTGATTGACTGGTGCAGACACGAACAGATTAAACTATGGACGCAGGTTGAGCAGGGTCAATGCAGGATCCCTCTCCGTCGTGCCCCCTGGTGTCACACGGACCTCCCCACAACTGTTGCAAGACACCCTCTGATAGGGCAGACGGTTAAGATATGTGCAAGCCGTTTTGAAAGATATTCCCTTACGACACGGGTCTCCCCCCTTAGACCTATTATTGGCCACCCTCTCTTTGAGCCGGGACTACTAGATGGGAAATTTCTTGAGTTGGCCAATACGGGTATGTTCCAGGCCTCACACTTTAGTACCGGGGGGAAGTGGAGATCGACAGCAGAACTGATGGACTCTGACGGCGTATATCGCATTGACTTTCTGAGATCACAACAACTGTGCCATTTTTTCAACAGCCCCCCGACAGTTCAGGTACCGCTGACGACCTTTGAGGACTTGTGTAACGACTCTGGAGCACTCCCCCACGCGCTATCCCAGATGTATACGATGTTGATCACTCCGTCGGGAGACTACCAGATCCCTGCCTTGGCCAAATGGGAAAGGGAATTGGGTACGCAATTCTCGGTCACCAAAAAACAGTCTATAGTTCGCTTTACGCACAAGTCGTCCGTTTGCGCCAAAACGCAGGAGACAAACTATAAAGTACTCACACGCTGGTACAGGACCCCTGACTTATTAAGTAAGCTATTCCCTGACACTACAGCCACCTGTTGGAGATGCCAACAGGATAGAGTCACCATGCTACATATCTTTTGGTCCTGCCCGCGGCTGGGGGACTTTTGGAGAGAGGTACGGCGGGTTACCCAACAATTTACAGGAAGCAATGTACCGGAGGACCCGGCATACTTCCTCTTACACGCGAATGATCTATTGCCTGGGGTATACAAAAAGTCAGTGGTGCGCCACCTTTTGGACGCCACTAAGGCCTGCGTGCCCCTTCTCTGGAAGTCCCCCCATCCACAGACTATAGCGATGTGGCTAAACAAAGTTGATGAGATCAGCCGCATGGAAGACTTGATCCTATCCAGCCAGCCAGCAGCGTAGGGAAACGTACTCGGACACATGGCAACTGTATAACATTTTCAGATTCTCGGAAGAGAGACAGAGACTCAGGGAGACAGATGGACAACAGCCGACCCAGCCAATAGTAGACAGACCCCCAGTAACTGGGATGACTTAAGTGCCCAAGTAATAAACCGAGACTGAAAAATCTGTTAAGCCCCTAGGGGCGCTTTTGGGGATTGCCCTGCTCGTGCAGCCCCCCTTCCCCCTACCACCCCCCCTCCCCCCACTTAATGTACAACCCTATTTTGCGCTTTTCTATACCTTTATTTTTCTTTTTTCTGCTATATTCTCTCTTGGAACACGGAAAATGGGTCGAGGAGCTAGTTCGTCGGGACTTGATCCAGGAGTTACAAAAGCACAGTGTAGTGACATAGTCTAAGACTCAAGTGCTCTAGAATGTTATTGCCTGTAAGTTTGACAGTACAACTGTATACTATTTACCCGACACAGGGTCTACTTGTTCTATATGTTTTGATTGTAAGATTTGGGTCCACGCGGACTGGTTTTTTGACAATAAATAAAAAAAACAAAAAAAAAAAACAAGGTCTTGACTTCTATGAGGTCTGGAGCTGGGAAGGTATATGTACCAAAGTTGTGGTACTATAGGAAACTGACCTTTCTGGATGAACACCTGGAAGTAAGGGAGTAACTTTCAAGCCTTCCCCCCAGAAGACAGAGTGCAAGAGGAAGGTCCAGGCTTCCCTCCAGTCAACCTGATGCTCCGTCTGCAGATGAGCCCTCTCAGCAGCCTTCCATCCTGGAGGAAGATCCCGATTTGGCTGTCTGGAGCCAGGTATTGTACTTTCAATGTGCAAATGTGTGGGGTTTAAATGTTGTAACATAGATGTAAAGATGTTAAAGGCATAGGTGTGCACATCCTTTGACATTAGGGTGTGCACCCCAAAGCTCAAACACACTCTCGATGTTCATTCAGAAAGGTAAGGGGCCAGTAAATGGCATATTTATTGGCCCCTTACCCCACTCATCCTAAGACATCCACAGCAACAACCCGTGGGAGAGGGGCGAAGCTGGAAGTGCTGTGGGGAGAAGGAGGGGGAGCCAGGTTATTAAGGGGAATCTGTTTTAACACAGGGTGATTAGGGTGTGCCAGGGCACACAATGTGCGCACGCCTATGGTTAAAGGTAAAAAAAAGGTAGAGCTAAATGTGTTTTACATATCATTAGTCAGTATTGGCCACTAATCTTTTGGAGAAAATAATACAAACTGCAGGGGTCAGAATGATTGGCTTATCAATTTCGTGAAAAACAGTTTGCAACAGTCATGAGCTGAAAATTGTGTGTGATTTTTGAAGTCAAAACTAAAACTGTACCTTTTTTAACTACAGGAGGAGAACAGCCAGCAGAAGGTACAGGAAAGTGCCAGGCAGGAGGAGGGCAGGGTGAGTGGCTCAGAGGAGGTGGCAGGGCCACGTTTATTGGAGGAGGTTGCAGGCCCAAGTGGCTTGGAGGAGGTGGCAGGCCCAAGTCGCTTGGAGGAGGTGGCTGGGCCCAGTAGGAGTACCAGGTGTCAGGTGCCTCCACTACGCCTTCAACCCATAAGGCCCGTGAGGGATACGAGGGTACGGGACGCATCACTGGCCCTCATTCGCGAGGCACATGTCTGCCTCCAGCAGCCTGCCACCCCTCAGGAGGGCTTTGTGACGGTGGTGTTGGCAAAAATGGATCAAATGAGTGAGGACCAGCGCCTCCTCTTTGAGGGACTCCTCATTACCTTAGCTAATAAGGGGGTGAGGGGTCTTCTCACTCAATATAAAAATTATTTATATTGAATTTTTGAAGTATTTTGGTTATTAATTTACATTTTTTTTTAAGATATAGATATATAATCTGAGCTTAATCTATAGTAAAATATTTGAAATTGGTGCCTAATAATTATATGAATAGAATATATTTTGGTTCTATTTTTTTTTTAATTGTGCTCATTTTTGAAAAAGATATTTACTGTGATTATTTTAAAAGAATTAATTAATAATAACTGTTTATTATGTATCCTGTAGATATGCCAGGGTGCATGGCACAGTATTGCCTAAACAAAACAGCAAACAGTGAGAAAGGGAATAAAATTAGCTACTTCGCCTTTCCGAAGGATGATGAGCTCAAAAGAATATGGTTATCCAATGCAGAGATGGACCCTGGAATGGTAGAGGAGCATCTACCAATTATCAGAAATGACACGCGTTCCGACAATTATGGGATGTGTTCGGCACATTTTGATGCTCAATGGATGACAATGCGAGGTAACCAAAGACGACTGATACCGAAATTTGTACCAACAATTAATTAGGGTTGTCCCGATACCAGTATCGGGACCGATACTGAGCATTTGCGGGAGTACTTGTACTCCCGCAAATGCCCCCGATGCCAGATCCGATACTCAGCCCCCGCCCCCCACCGCCGCCGCATAACGCAACGCCGCATAGTTAATACGAGCGGGGAACATTACAGCTTTCATTTGAATAGCTGTAGTGTTCCCCGCCACGCCGCGTATAGACACCCCCCCTTGCTCGGGATTGGACGGCTAATCTTTCCAATCCCGAGCAAGGGGGAGTGTCTATGCGCGGCGGGGAACACTACAGCTATTCAAATGAAAGCTGTAATGTTCCCCGTTATTAACTATGCGGTGGCGGCGGCATCTAGGTATGGGGGGACATGGCTGCATATGTGGGGGGACATGGCTGCATCTGTGGGGGACATGGCTGCATTTGGGGACACATTTTTAAAAAAAGTATCGGTATTCGGCGAGTACTTAAAAAAAAGTATCGGTACTTGTACTCGGTCCTAAAAAAGTGGTATCGGGACAACCCTACAACAATCTTTCTTGATTTACCTAAAGCAACAATTACTGGAAATAAGTGGCTTAACAAATTAAAAAAAAATAAGGACAACCGAACAAATGAAGGCCAGTACCTCTACAACTGCAATTGTAACGAAAAGATGTTCTTGTGATTGTCATGAATCTGGTCAATTCAAGAATGTTTTGAAGATGGAAGTTGGTACGCAAACGGTACAAAATCATTCTGATTTCATTGTGTCAGAACCAAGTTATTCCAACAGTGCCTGCCCACGAGCCCTGGGTTTAGATCACCCGTATTCCACTAGAGACGAGTGTCCGATGTCACCCACTGTAATGTCAACACCGGTTAGTCATCCATGTTTCGCAGGAGTCCAACCTTTGAGTGATATTTCACCCTCCACGTCTACCCGGTCTCCTCCTTCCAAAAGACCAAGGAGAACACAGTCAATTTTTCAACACTTATTTTGAGTCTCCAGAGATCACGAGCAAAAGAAAAAACTGAACTATGTGGATGACCCAAGTTTTCACGAATTGGACTGTGAGACTCCACAGAAAAATTATCTTAGTTTTTGTGAGGCCCCGTACACACAACCGAGTTTCTCGGCAGAATTCAGCCAGAAACTCGATCGGAGCTGGATTCTGCCGAGAAACTCGGTCGTGTGTACACTTTTCAGCGAGGAAGCCAACGAGGAACTGGTCAGGCCAAATAGAGAACATGTTCTCTATTTCCTCGTTGTTCAATGAGGAAAGTCGGCCCGCCGAGATCCTTGGTGGCTTCAACACTGAACTCGACGAGGAACTCGATGTGTTTGGCACGTCGAGTTCCTCGGACGTGTGTACGGGGCCTGAGAGTATCGATGAAGTCGAAATTGAAGTAGAGGATACACTGCCACATCCTATGGTTTTGGTCAAAGAAATTTTTTGTATTGTCTTCGAAAGTAGTCTAGACAAAATGCTCTATTCGATGAAATGCCCCGAAATAGGATGTTTTGAGAAAATCAAACATTTGGAAAAACAAATCATAGGTACCATGCTTTCAGTTGTCTCAACCTGTACCGACCACCATCGTCTCAAACTTTGGGAAAGTCAGCCCAAAGTTAAACATTACTGTGCAGGTAATATATTGCTCGCAGGTGCCATCACTGTGACTGGAGGTAGCTATTGCAAAGTCAAAGAAATGTTCGATATCGGCGGCATAGCTATGTTTGGCAAAACATCTTACAACAGATCACAGAATCTGTTTGTTTTCAAAGCCATTGATATAAGCTGGGAAATCAACAAAGAAGACGTCACTATTGAAATCGATAACAAACCACTCTACCTCATTGGCGACGGGCAATGTGACAGCCCAGGCTTCTCCGCTAAATACTCGACTTACACGTTTATGGATAGCGTTTCACAGAAAGTTGTGGACTTTGAATTGGTGCAGGTGACGCAAACAACTTCTTCAGTTGCGATGGACAAGTTGGGTTTTAGTAAATGTTTGGATCGCATTATTGAAAATGATTTGGATATTCAATTTGTGGGAACGCATAGGCACACTGGAATTTGAAAATTACTCTCAACCGATGCAAAATATAAAAACATTAATCACCAATTTGACTTATGGCATTATGTTAAAAGTTTCCATAAAAAAATTGGCTGTCATTGCAAAAAAAAAGAATTAACGAAGAAATAATGCCATGGATTAAACCCATTAAGAATCATTTGTATTTTTGTAGTAATCATTGCAATGGAAATGAACAATTTTTCAAAACCATTTGGCAATCAATACTACATCATATAGTGAATGAACATGAATGGGAAATTGAACATGAAAAGCACAAATGCTTACATGATCCTATCAGTGTGGACGACCATCCTATCACCTGGTTAAAACGAAACTCACCTACCCACCACAATATAGAACCTTACACACGTCCACACACGCAATCACACTTAATGCACTACGAATTTGGGATAGAATACATAAACAATTAAAGTTAAAATATAACTCCCCACTTATAGATCTAAAAGATAATGAATATTTCGCACCAGGGACAAAAGGGGTGGGGGGAAATTGGATTAGAAATAGAACACAGGTAAGGGATATAATTCAAAAGGGTAACATGTTGGCACTTCACGAGATTAAATCTAAGATAGAATCCATGATGCTAGACGAATGGCGATATCTACAGCTATCTCTATTTATTAAGAGCCTACCGCAACCTTTGCGCTCACAGGAGGAGTATACAATAGTGGAACAACTTTGTTTAACTGAAAGCTCTAGGGGTAACATCTCTAAAATCTACAGATTTTTGCTGAAAGTGGATGAGCCGGAAACGCCAAAATATATTCAAAAATGGGAAAGAGAACTAGGAGTTCCAAGGGGGAAAACGACAGTAGGAAGAATACTAAATCTGACCCATACCTCGGCAGTTGAAGTAAGGACTGCCGAAATGAATTTTAAATGTATCACGGGTTGGTATGCTACCCCAGATAAAACTAGTAAATTCAGAGAAGGGCAGTCAGCGGAATGCTGGCGAGGATGTGCTGCAAGGGGAACGATGGCCCACCTGTGGTGGGACTGTCCTAAAATAAAAGATTACTGGAAAAAAATCCTGGCATTGATTAAGGCTATAACCAAGAAAGAGATAGAAGACAACCCATGGGTTGTTCTCTTCCACGGGGGAGAAGAGACCCTAAAATAATATAAAAGATCCCTGACTCCCCATCTGCTTAATGCAGCCAAGCGATTGATACCGAAGAAATGGAGGGAGTTGGAAAGCCCACAAGTTTGGGAGTGGATGGATTCCGTTGAGGACACATATAGGAGGGAGAAGCTGACGTACGGGGTGGAGGAGGATGAGGTAGGTCCCAGGGACAAATGGGTAATTTGGAAAGAATTAAAAAAAACTTGGAGCTTTGCGGAAAATCTGAGAGAACAGTGAGGAAGATACAGCTGTAATCAGGTCTAATATTGCAAATGTGGAACCATGAGATGGTGGAGAGGGGGTGGGGGGGTAACCCAGGCTTAATTTTTCTTGTTTTCAAGCATATAAAACTTATTTAAAAGAACGCATCTTTCCACATATGATGCTAAACGTCTATGGAGACGATGGGGGTCCATCTTCCATGAGAAAGTCACCAAGAGTGTTTGAGTCTGAGCGAAAAAAAAAAAAAAAACTCACCTGCATACATTGCATTGTCCGCAATTGTTCTTGATCGTTAATTGGAGAAGGACACAAAGCATCTCACTTTTGTCAGACCGGGATTCTGGAAACATACCACAGTATGATTCTCAAATTCCGGCCTAAAAGAATACACTACAAATTTGACTCAATGGAAGCAAGAACAAAATTGGCAGCTTTATGCCACAATCGCAATGTGATGCGGAAGCCTGCTCTGACAAAAAAGAAAGATGAAAGTGGTCAAGATATATTCTGGTTGAAAGGAAAACTTTGGAATTTCCAAAAGGACGAAAACGGTGGATTGTGAGGAACATTTATGAAAAAATGGACAACAAATATGCATTCACATTGCTCGAAGACGTGATACGGATTGTTGAGGGGACCCTAACCAGTGCTTGGGTACCCAAAAATAAAACCATGCCCAAAAACATTGCGCCTATTGAGAGGCCTGAAAAAAGTCTTGCTGTCAAAGAACACATGACATGATTTCTAAAATTAATTATTTTTTTTATTTTTTTTTGAAGAAAACATAACTTGTAAATAAACATTTTTTTATCTTTGTTTTGGTTGCAATAATATTTTGTATAAATATTATAATTTCTTGTTATTAAATTAGTTGAATATATATATTTTTTGGTTAATGTTTATTAAGGTTTTTTTTTTTATTATTTTAAATAAATGTATCTGATTAACAATTATTTTTGGGTATATCTAATTATGTTCAATATTTTTATAAAGTAAATATCCTTTTTTTTTTTTAAATTGGGGATCCCTGGCTGTACAAAACTCATCAGCTGCTCAATTCGTTCTGAGCTATCGCTGAGAGAAACGATCAGTTCAGTTGTGGGTCAGCACAACGGGGCGGGTCATTATGACGCCGGCCGTTGCGATGGCAACTGAGCAGTGTTGACGGCGCGGCTCGCCGTCAACACTGCACATGCGCGGGATAGAGCGCTGAATGCTGGGACGCCAGCATTCACCGTATCCCGGAAGTAGATTGTGCTGGGCTTCACAGTGCCCAAAGTAAAGATGAAACCTTCTCTCTCGCTCTCCTTCTCTCTCTTTCTCATTCTCTCTGTCTTTCTCCTTCACAGTGCCCAAAGTAAAGATGAAACCTTCCATCTCCGGATTATATAAAATATACTGTATTTATCGGTGTATACCGCGCACTTTTTGCCATGAAAATCAGGGCAAAATCGTGGGTGCGCGGTATACGCCGATACCCGCGCCGAGTTTTGAATACTGCGCCGACATATACCGAGCGCAGTACATTCGGGCAGTCTCGGCTCCTTCCGCACTCACGTCCTGGACGTACAGGACGTCAGCGCGGGTAGCCGAGCATTGCTGACAATACACGAGTGTACTGCGCTCTGTATATGTTGGTGCAGTATTCAAACTCGGCGCGGGAAACGAGCGTGGAGGACGCGAGGACGCCGCAGAAGGACGCCGGACCCGCCGAAGAGGACACCCGACCCGCCGAAGACGGACCCGCCGAAGAGGACACCCGAGGCCGCAGAAGGACGCCGGACCCGACGAGGCCGCCGATGGACACGCCGCGCAAGACACCAAAACTGTAAGTACAAAAAAACAAGCACATTTTTTTTCCACAGGATTGGGGGCCACTTTAGGGGTGCACGGTATACGCGGGAGCGCGTTATACAACAATAAATACGGTACTTTTGGGCTAAAACAGAATGCTGGCGGGTAAAAGAGTGGGACGCACGGGCTGCTGTTTATACAAGGTAAGAGCGGCAGATTAATAAAAAAATAAAAAAAAATCCTTGGAACCCCCGCTTTAATGGACAAGTTTGCTCCTGTGTGTTATTATTTTGTACTATTGCTACGCCACGACTGCCAACTATATTGCGAGTTTCATTATGGGTGGGGTATTGCATTGACTATTTACTATTGCTATGCTCATGTGCTAATTGAATATACCTATGGCTGATACATTTAGAATTATTTCTTGGAATATTAGAGGCTTGAATTCACCTCACAAGCGGTCCCTGATGTTTTCCTGTCTAAAAATACACAAGCCTCATACAATATGTCTTCAAGAGACACACCTTATGGGCCCTACACTGAAATATCTTAAACGTCCTTGGTTAGCTTCCCAATATCATGCCACTTACTCCAATTTTTCGAGAGGGGTCTCGGTCTTGGTGGCTAAAACCCTAGGGGCCGAGACTCTGAGTGTACAAACAGACCGGGCGGGTCGATTTGTTATACTCACCCTTCGCATAGCCTTCTCAATTTTTACGTTGGTGAACGTATATGTCCCTCCACCGTTCTCACCGGAGGTTCTTTCTAAATTGTCACTAATGCTATTATCTAGGTCTCCAGGACCCATGCTTTTTGTGGGCGATTTTAATGCTGTACTTGATCCATCTGTGGACCGCTTGCGGGGTGGAGGTAGGCCATACCCCTCATTTGTTGATTGGACTGAGGTTTACTCTCTTACGGAACTGTGGCGCTGGAAACACCCGGAAGACAGACAATTTTCCTGTCATTTGGATTCCTTCCACACTGTCACACATAGATATGGCATTTGCCCCATCAGATGTACTACCTTTGGTGCATTCGGTCACATACTTACCCAGAGGCATTTCAGACCATGCCCCCCTAATGGTCAGTCTCCTGCTCTTGCCAAAATCAGGCCCTAGGGTCTGGAGGTTGAACTCGTATTGGCTTGAGGATGAGATAGTACAGGCGGAGTGCCAAAAAGCTCTGGGGGACTATTGGACTCTCAACCAGGAAACAACTGGAATCAGCAATGCCTGGGAGGCCTCCAAGGCAGTGCTGAGAGGATCCTTTATGTCCATTACGGGTATACTGCGTAAAAACAATCAACAGCACACTGATGAGCTTGAACAGGCTATGGTATTGTCAGAGGCTGAATACTCTAAAATGTCCCAATGCAGATACGCTGGCCTCATGGCTCCATGATTGTAGAGATTACGAACTTCGATTGTTGGACCCGACTAAAAAACGCATGCTCTATGTTACACAAAAGACATTTGAACATGGTAACAAGGCGGGTCGCTTACTTGCGTATATTACAAGAGCGGAGAGTACCCCTATCTCTATCCCTAGGATTTCAATCACAGCGAACCAGATTAGTGATGTCCCTCAGGATATAACAGATGCCTTTCTTTCTTTTTACTGTGACCTCTATACTTCCAGGGCTGACTACTCAGACGCACAGCTTGATGACTACTTGACCCAGGTGCCCCTTCCTAAACTGACGGACCGGGTTCGGGAGGAATTGGATGAACCACTGTCTGTGGAAGAACTGTCCCTTGCAATTTCACAGATGCAGGCTCATATATCACCAGGGTTAGACGGGTTCCCAGTGGAATGGTATAGGCAGTTTCAGCATCGTCTTGCATTTAAGAATAATTTGGTCAAATTCGTTTCTAAAGGCTTTGACTCCTTTATTCTGAACACCAAAGAAAGGGCCTATTTAGTGCCCACCGCTCCCAGAATTCCAACTATATACCATCTACCGAAGATCCATTGAATCCACCCGGGAGACCCATTGTAAGTGGAATCGACTCGATCACCTCGAGGATAGGTCGTTAAATCAATTTCTACTTACAACCTCTAGTCTAAACCACCCCTTCATACTTAAGGATACCACCTCCACCATTAAACCTATGGAGAGTATTGAGGTTAAGGGAGATTATCTTCTTGCCACCACTGATGTGGCATCCCTGCATCCCCCAGCATCTTGGGGTAGAAGCGGTAAGGCATTTTTTGAGTCGTGAGCATTCCATTACTGATTTACAGAAATCATTTATAGTTGAACTGTTGGAATTTGCCATGACGCACAATTATTTCTGGTTTGACAACAAGTTCTTCCTTCAAAAGGCGTGGCGTGGCTATGGGGGCCAAGTTTGCCCCCAGCCTCTTCATGGCCAAGTGGGAGAAGGACGTTGTCTATTGTGATAGACCATCATCCCTTGTCCTATGGGCAAGATATATAGACAACGTCCTCCTCCTATGGGATGGTTCACGTGAATCATTGGAAGAATACTTCCTTGTTTTGAACAATAACGAACGTGGGATTTATTTTTCCTATTTTGCAGTCCATTAAGATCATCTTTTTGGACTTGGAAATCGGACTCGAATCTAGGCAGTGTAAGT
This sequence comes from Rana temporaria, assembly GCF_905171775.1. NCBI lineage: Eukaryota > Metazoa > Chordata > Amphibia > Anura > Ranidae > Rana > Rana temporaria. The sequence continues at coordinate 8,631,672 of NC_053489.1, read as the reverse complement.
TCAAAACGCATTTTAAGGCCACTGACAGGAATAGCTTCATCCCTACAGACAGTTGCCATCATAGATCTTGGTTAAACTCAGTTCTTGCGTCTACGGAGGAACTGTACTAATGACGGCATCTACTTCTCACAGGCTTCGATGCTTAAAGATAGGTTTATCGAGAAGGGATATGATGCCTTGTCTGTAGATCAGGAATTACAAAAAGTGGCCTTGATTGAACGAGATTCTTTGCTGATCGACAGAGCACCACGTGAACAGGACCAGTCCTACAAATTCTCCATGATAACTGCTTACTCTAACCAGCATAGGGATGTCAAAACCATCATTGACAAACATTGGGATACACTCAAAAATGATAGGGTTTTGGGCCCCAATTTACCTTAACGGGCCAAAGTCATATTCAAAGGGGCGACAACGTTGAGAAACAGTATTGCTCCCAATGTGGTTGATCCCCCTGGTCGCCCATCATTTTTTCAAGATATGAAGGGTTATTACCCGTGTAAGAAATGTAGTGTTTGTCTTCACAACCAATGGGAGGTCCAAAACTTTGGAATTCGGATCTCGTAGTACAGGTCGCCAATATCCGATCAAATATTTTTGTACGTGCGCAACTACGCACATTGTATATCTTATCACCTGCCCCTGCGGAAAGCAATATGTTGGTCGCACCATACGTGTGTTTTCCGTACAGGTAGGTGAACATGTCAGTAAAATCATTGGTGGGTGTACTAAACATACAGTCCCGAGACACTATAGAAAATGCCATCATCGGAATCCTAAGGGTACACAGTTTTAAATTATTGATAAATATGTACCACCATGGAGAGGAGGTGCTAAGATGAGGGGTGTGTCCAAACTTCAAGCATACTGGATTTATGAGTTACGCACTTATGTCCCACATGGGCTTAATGTCGAGTGGGACATTAATGCGTTCATCAACCAATCATGATGTATTCATACCCCCATGTCTAGTTGTGGCTCCGTCATTACCTCCCCCTTGTCCATATTGTTTTTAATTTTTATGAACAATTTTATTAGCCTTTTTGAAGAACATCCTGGTACGGACTTATTTTCCAATGTCTGTACTAAATTTTTGGTATATATTACTTCTTGGTGAATATTGCCTTTTTTGGCACTGTTCCATTGTGCTTTCATTCACTTTTAGGCAATTTTTCCAAGTTGTAGTTGGAATCATGGACCTCTGTTATCAGTCGTCTCCACATAAACATTATCCATTTTAATCTATTTTTTTAATAAATAATGTTCCTATCCCATATTTTTATTCCCCTGCCCCCTTTAACTTTATTGTGTATATGTGGGCGTGTTTTGTTGTTGCAGGTCCGGCCTGGCTCTAGTGTTGACGTGACGCATTCCATGTCATGTGACCGCTGTGCTTAGGCCCTCCATCTAGAGTGAGGCTTGGAGCGCATGCCGCTCTGTTAACCCACTTGACAGCTTTACATCGGCTGGTGCGTCGTGCTCCGGCTCTCTCTTCTTGAGAGGCTTGGAGCACACACCGACGTCACTTCCTACAGGACCTGTTCACTGCTTTTGTTTTATATGCTTTAATCATCTGCTAATATGTGAGTGTAAACTTTTACTTCTTTCAACCAAGTAAATTTTAAACAGTATCACACTATGTCCATCTCATACTTTCCTTCCTGGGTCTACTACGCTCTGAACCTCTGGATTCATTGAGTGTGAGCCATTCCGCTCATTATTGCTGACTAGTGTCAAACATTGGTCTATGTCCTTATGATCTCATTTTTCACCACACCAATCTTGGGAATCATCCTCTTGTGTGCCGTTCAAGTTATCCTGAAGCCAAGACACCGCTACCATTAAGCCCTTGTGACCTATGAGTCCACCATTGTTACCCCAGTCAGATTCTCCTGAATTCTACTTGGAATCACCTGAACCCAAGACCCACTCTCTTACAAAGGATTTCTGTATTGATAATGACACCTTAAGACTCTATACTCAGCATGTGGCCACATCTCCTCCGATAATTCACTCTACTCTGAAACCCAAGTCCATTTTCTTCCCCACCTACTCAAAAGGTCCATACCTTGAAAGTTTTTATAAAGTGGTCTATGCAGACCTAGTAAAACTATGCAATTCTACCTCCTGTTCAAAACAGAAGAATAACCTGTCACCATCAGAAACCAAAGCACTAGACTTACTTTTACATACGGATAATATAATCATAAAATCCGCTGACAAGGGAGGACACATTGTACTCATCGACAAAACGGACTACCTTAACCACTTGCCCACCAGGTAAATTCTGGCACTTCTCTCCTTCATGTGAAAATCACAATTTTTTTGCTAGAAAATTTATCAGAACCCCCAAACATTATATATTTTTTTTTAGCAGACATCCTAGGGAATAAAATGGCAGTCATTGCAATACTTTTTGTCACACCGTATTTGCGCAGCGGTCTTACAAGCGCACTTTTTTTGGATAAAAATCACTTTTTTGAATTAAAAAATAAGACAACAATACATTTTGCCCAATTTTTTTATATATTGTGAAAGATAATGTTACGCCGAGTAAAATGATACCCAACATGTCACGCTTAAAAATTGCGCCCGCTCGTGGCATGGCGTCAAACTTTTACCCTTAAAAATCTCGATAGGCGACGTTTAAAAAATTCTACAGGTTGCATTTTTTGAGTTGCAGAGTAGGTCTAGGGCTAGAATTATTGCTCTCGCTCTAACGATCGCGGCGATACCTCACTTGTGTGGTTTGAATACCGTTTTCATATGCGGGCGCTACTCGCGTATGCGTTTACTTCTGCGCGCGAGCTCGTCGGGACGGGGCGCTTTAAAAAATTTTTTTTTGGTTTTCTTATTTATTTTTATTTAGTTTTATAATTTTTTACACTGAAAAAAATAAAATAAAAAAAATTGATCACTTTTATTCCTATTACAAGGAATGTAAACATCCCTTGTAATAGAAAAAAGCATGACAGGTCCTCTTAAATATGAGATCTGGGGTCAAAAAGACCTCAGATCTCATAATTAGACTTAAATGCAAAAAAAAAAATAAAAAAAAAAAAGTCATTTTTTCAAATGACAAAAAAAAAAATGTTTCTTTAAGAGGCTGGGCGGGACTGACGTTTTGACGTCACTTCCGCCCAGCAGAGCTATGAGGACGGGTGAAGGAGATTTCTCCTTCAGTCCCGTCCCCGCTCAGCTGCCGGACACATCGGATCCCCTCCGCCGCTACCGACGGCTCCGGTAAGCGGCGGAGAGCGCGGGAGAGCGGCGGGAGGGGGGGGGGGGCCCTCTCCCGCCACCGATAACGGCGATCTCGCGGCGAATCCGCCGCGGAGACCGCCGTTATCGTGTACACCACCGCCCCCTGCAAAGATGAATATCTCGGTTGTGGCAGCAGCTGCTGCCGTTATCGAGATATTCAACTTTAAAAAGGAGGACGTCTTTTTGACATGGGGCGGTGGTCAAGAGGTTAAAGAAGCCTACAGACTCCTCTCTGACACCACCACCACCTACCGCAAACTACACAAAGATCCTACAACAGACTTCGCTCAGGAAGCAGAAGTTCTAATCCACAAAGTACTCCAGGACGGTATCATATCCAAAATAGAAAGCTAATTTTTGCGTAAATCATTTTACCAAATACCATATTTCTACTTTCTACCAAAAATCCATAAAGACCAACAACACCCTCCAGGAAGACCCATTGTTGCAGCGATGAATAGCGTCACCACAGGCTTCAGCCTGTACATTGACCAATTCCTGCAACCCATCGTACTTGAACTCCAGTCATATATCCGTGATGGGACCCACCTCTTGGAACTCCTATCCCTCTACAAGTGGGAACCCACATACACCTGGCTCTCATTGGACGTTTGCTCCCTGTATACCTCCATCGCACACAACTTTGGACTCATGGCACTTGAACAATTTTTGCTTCAAGAGCCACTCATCAACTCCCGTCAAGCAAAGTTTATAACACAAGCTACTAGATTATGTTTGACTCACAAATATTTCACTTTTAATGGAGATTTCTATCAACAATCCCAAGGTACAGCAATGGGAGCAAATGTTGCTCCCTCGTATGCCAACCTCGCCATGGGATATTGGGAGACCCATCATATACACATCAACAACCCATTTGCAGAAAATATCGTCTTTTTCGGACGATATATTGATGACATCATCATTATTTGGGATGGTGCCCCTGACCTGATCCCCATGTTCTTACAACATTGTAATAATAACACTTATGGATTATCTTTTACATCGGTCTCCCACCCCTCCAACATGGCCTTCTTAGACCTTGAGCTTGGACACAATGAACAAACTATCTTCGCCAAAAATTACGCCAAGCCCACCGCAGGAAATTCCTACCTACATTATCAAAGCTGTCATCTTCAAAAATGAATCAATAACATCCCTAAGGGTCAGTTCTGCCGTCTGAGACAGAACTGTACCCGGGACTCTGACTATATCGAACTCAGTGCCAACCTCAAAACCAAATTTATAGAAAAACGAAAAATTAGTAAACGCAGCACATGAATTCTATCTACATGGAATACCGCCCAAACCCGATAAACCTGCATATGATTGCTCTACTCGATTCATTACCACTTTTCACTCTAAACATAAACATATGGAGAAAATGCTCTCAAAACACTGGAATGTCCTTCAACAGGACCCCCACCTCAAGACTGAACTTCCACCCCACCCCAGAGTCACTTACAGGAGAGTCCCCAACGTGAAAAATAAATTCCCCCTAGTAAATTGAAGCCTACCATCGTATCACCCTCTGTACCATTGCCACAAAGCCCGTTGTAAAACCTGCAAATTCGTCCGACACGGCCAAAAAACCTTCACCACCAAAGGAAAAACGTATGAGCTGAAAGAATTCTACAACTGCTCCTCAGATTTTGTAGTATACGGCCTCAGCTGCCCATGTGGTCTCATGTACGTGGGTTGTACTATAAGACCATTAAGACAAAGATTCGGGGAGCACAGAAGATACATGGAGGGAGGAACTGACCCTTATAGTGTTCCCAGACATTTCTCTAAAGTGCACCGAAAATCTACCACAGGACTCCACGTTTGGGTGATTGAACAAATCGACAGATCCCTCCCGGTAGCCGAAAGATTTAAAAAGCTTTGTGCCAGGGAGACCTTCTGGATATACAGTTTAGACACACTCACACCCGGAGGTATCAATGAAAGTATCGAGATCCACACTATCCTACAATGGATCTTGTTCCCCTCTACATCCCCACATGAATATAATACATATATTTATTGCATACATGCACCAGGATATACCTATATGTATGTATGTATACTTGCTTTTACATGTATACGAGTACTCCCTTTTATTCATGTTTTAGTGCTTGTCCATTTCTATATACAAATCATAATTTTAAATACATATTTTACAGGACATTTCATTTGGTTCCTCATACCTTGGGGGTGGCAAGTATTAGTAAGTATTGTACTTGGTCCCAAGACTTGCCCACACCCTTACCCCCTCCTTATCCCTCTTCCCCCCCACCCCACTTTCTCTTTCCTCCTTCTCCCAAATCCCTCCCCTATATTCCTCCCCCCATAAAAATCCCCTCCCTCCCATAATTGTCATTGTTTGACACACACACACACACAATATATATATATATATATATATATATATATATATATATATATATATATATATATATATATATATATATATATATATTGTTATCATTTGCTGTTATTATTCACCGTTTTATTGTTGCTATTTTATCTGCTTATATTGTTTTATACCAATATGTTTGTAAAAACCTTTCCCCAACCCCCCCCCAAATTTATTTTTTATTTTTATATATATATATATATATATATATATATATATATATATATATATATATATATATATATAGATAGAGAGAGAGATTAGATAGACAGATATAATATAAAATAACCAAAAATAAAAATAAAATGTGTGTCCATATTTATATGCAGCTCTTGCGCAAACATGAGGAACAAACATGTGCAGTCAGTACCATCTGTCATGCACTTTAACTCTTTAACTCCTCCTCCCTCCCCCCTTTCTTTCCCTTCCCTGACCTTATCTTAACACATATACCCTTTAAACCATATACCAAATAAAATAAACCCCAATCACATTAAATCTTCTTAACGTGTCAATAGTTGTTAAATATTTTTAATTTCAATTTTAACTTTAATTTTAATATCAATACTCTTATGACCACTTAAATGCCCTAACATTTGGGTTAAATCACTCAATCGCCTTGTCACTCAATCCATTTTGGCACCGTGCGGCTCTCTGCACCGTCCGCTGCTGACACTTAAATACGAGCGCCCCCCCCCAGGCCTCTCTATGGCTAAAATTGTTTGAACAAGAAGATCAAACCAAAAAGAAGGACTATAAGGAAAATCAACTGACTAAATAATTATTCAAAAGTAGAAAAGTTTTTAATTAAATATTGATAATACATATAATGGAAGAACTTGATTGGATAAGGAACAATATTATTAAAAGATTGGCTGCAGTGTGGTTCACCACCTATAGGGTATATTTAGACCAGCAAGGCAGCCTACACATACCGACAATAAAGAAAAAATATATAAACACACGCCCAGACGAAGCTATGCATTAACCATGCGAAACTAGTCGGCGAGGATCTTTTTATTTGACTATCCGGCTGTCCTACAGACTCGCATGTCTGTGTGACTCTCATATGATGAGGCTTAAGAAGCGGTCTGAGACTCTATGAAAATACACTGAGAGCAGAGCAAAAACTCTAGGCAACTAGTGAAGGATATAGAACATGGTCTGATTCCTGTTTTAAACCTACGGACGTGAGATTTTGGGGATAGCAGCAATACAAGCTACGACGCTAATCACTGCAACAGTGAATGCCATACATGAAGTAACATCTCCAGAGTATGAGGATATCAGCTTGTCTATGTGCTATCTATATCTGAACAGATCCCCCTGCATGATTGCAAACGGATGGAGAATCTTTTCCAACAAGCCTAACTGGACACACAGACGCTGCGATCTCTCCATCTGTGGATTATAATCACGAACGGCAGAAGCAAAGATCTGAATGATCCAGGACTGGTAAAGTACCCACTGTGAATTAATGCTCCTCTTTTCTATATTCTGTGAGAACGCATAACCTGGAAAATATTGAAACCATATGCTGGATTTTCAGTGACCTCTTTGAAATATATGTGGGTCTTTCTGCCTTAGGAGTCCAATCTTTTGAATTCATGCACTGCTGCAATCACTGCACTCCTACTTTGTAAGGACGTATACAGGTAGCTTCCTGTCCCTTATTTGATTGCCAAAGATCTGTGAATATCTATCAGCCACCATTGCCTTATATCAACTAGCAGAGATACAATATTATAGATTTGAATCCATATATAGCGGACTGCATTTAACATCGATTATATGAGGACATACACAGGGTTCCCTGCTCCCTCTTCGATTACTGCAAGATTGCTACACTGATTCTTTTTTCTATCTCTGCCATCTCTGGTTTCCAATTTTCCTCAGCAGCTCGAGCTTCAGATGAGACTGGAGGGATAATATATTTCTTTTAATTTTCAATAATTTGGTTTATTGGTATAATTACATTTAGGGAATTCCCTGAAATATATATCCCTCCATACTATCTGATATCCGGATAGCCTTTGTGTTTACATGTTTTGTATATATTTTTTCTTTATTGTCGGTATGTGTAGGCTGCCTTGCTGGTCTAAATATACCCTATAGGTGGTGAACCGCACTGCAGCCAATCTTTTAATAATATTGTTCCTTATCCAATCAAGTTTTTCCATTATATGTATTATCAATATTTAATTAAAAACTTTTCTACTTTTGAATAATTATTTAGTCAGTTGATTTTCCTTATAGTCCTTCTTTTTGGTTTGATCTTCTTGTTCAAACAATTTTTTCCATATATGCAGCTATAGGACTGGAAACCTGACATATTTACATATTCAACAATTACAAGCCTCATATCTTTATATCTACTATACTCTCTATGGCTAACACCGAGTTTAACTTTGGATCGCCCCCTTTCCCCTCCTTGTTCCTCGCCCTCCCCTGCATGTCATGTCCCAGTCCCTCCTCTCCATAGCCTCAATATACTTGACAGTGCTGCTCGTGCTCCGCCTTGGTTCACGCCCCCCATACGCTCACTGTCATTGCCGTTCGTATCCCGCCTTGTTTCACGGCCCTACACGCCCACCACCTTTGCCGCTCTTGCTCCGCCCCAATCCACGCCCCCACAAGTCCACCGCCACCGCCCCCTCTTCCTACAAATTCAGCTCCATTCCCTACACAAAGGAGCGCAACTGCCACGTCATCACAGTACGCCCGCTCAGAAAACGCGTCGCACGCCAGTGACGTCACTGCCTCCGAACTGCTGAATATTCTCCATCCTCCAGCCTGGCTTTGAAGTTTTCCCACCGCGGTGAAGGATGCCTTCTCACAGCACAGCGCCCCAGCAGGAAAAGGACCAAGTGACAGACCTGATGATTTTCTCCCAAGGATTTTCTGTACAATGCCTATTTGAACTCTACCAAATGTGAGTTGCCTGTACTTATCTACTTATTAAATTGTTTTAAACATCTACACTTAGAGGCGCCTCTTCCCTTGCTTTTTTTGGACATTTTATTCGCCAACTGAGCCGTCGCAAATGGATATTTGAAACTAAGGTTTTGTCACCTGCAGGCTTAAAGTGGAGGTTCACCCTGAAACAATTATCTAACATTACATCCAGCATACTAACGACATGTACAGTATGCAGGTATTTTTTTTTCGCCGTACATACCGTTATATTGTTTTTTCCCCCCGACTTCCGATTCCCGCGGGACTGGGCGTTCCTACCCCTGGGTTAGATGATTGACGTCTGGTGAAAAACTTCCCATGGCGAACAAGGCGCGTCACCAGTTTTCCGTAAATAGCCGACCTGCGAGTCGGCGCTATACGGCGCCTGCGCCCGCCGTGTAGAGCTGACTGTGCAGGCGCGATATAGAGCCGATTTGCAGGTCGGCTATTTACGGAAAACTGGTGACGCGCCTTGTTCGCCATGGGAAGAATACCTGCATACTGTACATGTCATTAGTATGCTGGATCTAATGTTAGATAATTGTTTTAGGGTGAACCTCCACTTTAAACGTGGATTCCAATTTAAATTGTTTTATTTTTAATAGATAAAATAAAACAAGTTGTATATCTTCTTAACCACTTAACCCCCTGGACCTTTAGTCAGCTAAATGCCCAGGCCAGGTTTTGCGATTCGGCACTGCGTCGCTTTAACAGACAATTGCGCGGTCGTGCGACGTGGCTCCAAAACAAAATTGGCGTCCTTTTTCCCCCACAAATAGAGCTTTCTTTTGGTGGTATTTTATCACCTCTGCGGTTTTTATTTTTTGTGCTATAAACAAAAATAGAGCGACAACTTTGAAAAAATGCAATATTTTTTTACTTTTTGCTATAATAAATATCCCTCAGTTTAGGCCGATACGTATTCTTCTACCTATTTTTAGTAAAAAAATCGCAATAAGTGTTTATCGATTGGTTTGCGCAAAATTTATAGTGTTTACAAAATAGGGGATAGTTGTATTGCATTTTTATTATTTTTTTTCTTTTTTTTACTACTAATGGCGGTGATCAGCGATTGTTTTCGTGACTGCGACATTATGGCGGACACTTCGGACAATTTTGACACATTTTTGGGACCATTGTCATTTTCACAGCAAAAAATGCATTTAAATTGCATTCTTTATTGTGAAAATGACAGTTGCAGTTTGGGAGTTAACCACAGGGGGCGCTGTAGGAGTTAGGGTTCACCTTGTGTGTGTTTACAACAGTAGGGGTGTGGCTGTAGGACTGACATCGATCGAGTCTCCCTATAAAAGGGATCACTTGATCGATGCAGCCGTCACAGTGAAGCACGGGGAAGCCGCGTTTACATACGGCTCTCCCAGTTCTTCAGCTCCGGGAAGCGATCGCGAGGGGGTGGCTAGAAACAAATAGCCGCGCCCTCGTCCCAGAACGCTCCCCGCGGGTTACCGACCGCCGCATGTACCGGGGGGGGTCCCGATCGGACCCCCGACCTGCGGAAAGGCGGGGACGTACATATACGCCCATGTGCCTGCCATTCTGTGGACGTTTATGTACATGCGGCGGGCGTTAACCAGTTAAACTTTTTTCATTAGCCTATTCCTTTATGAACAATTTTTATATACATATGTTTTTTTTTGTGTAATAAACATGTATGTTTTATTATAATTTTTATTGTATTAATGGTGATCGTGGATGACGTCAGGGCCGCTGATAGGGGGGGACCACCGTTCCTTCAGTACGGGGCCGGCACACACACAGGGGCCCAGACAGGGAGGCAGATTGTGCGGTATAACAAATACAGAAAAGATCCATCCAGCAGCTGAAAGCCGATTTCTCTCCCTCCTGTCGGTTTTCAGCTGCTGGATGCATCTGAAATCAGCGCTGCCTGTTTTCCTCTGGTGGAACATAGAGAGATGTGTTACCGTCAGGACACTGAGAGCGGGGGAAGTGCCGGTGGATATGTAATTTACTATCTGTGTACACCACAAATGGTGTGTTTTCCTCGACGGGACTTTGAATTGGAAGACTGGGTTTGTTAAAGGAGTTCTCTAAGCTAAAACTTTTAACCCCCGCTGTGCCCGGGCTGTAAAACTATACAAAATAAACTTTCACTTACCTGCCTACGATCCCCCGTTGTTCCGTTATCGCCGCCCGTGCTCCGGTTCATGTCAGCTTCCTCTTCCTGCGGGTCGGTGACTCACCGTGCGCTCAGCCTATCAGTGGCCGCGACGGGACATTGCTGCGGCGGCTGATAAGCTGAGCGCACGGTGAGTCACCGACCCGCAGGAAGAGGAAGCTGACATGAACCGGAGCACGGGCGGCGATAACGGAACAACGGGGGATCGTAGGCAGGTAAGTGAAAGTTTATTTTGTATAGTTTTACAGCCCGGGCACAGCGGGGGTTAAAAGTTTTAGCTTAGAGAACTCCTTTAAGTGACAACAAATGGTCAAAAAAAAGAAGTATCAAAAATTGTATACATTTATTGATTAAAAAGAGATAAATAATCACTCAAATGACGGCCAGAACTTGACATAGGAAACAGCATCCAGGTGACCAAGGGGAATCAAAATGGAAAATACATTTGTCGACGGCAAAATTATTCAATCAGAAATGATAACAGAGCATAAACAACAAAAATGTATAATACATTGCAAAACCCGAGAAACTTTCTATAAAGTGGAGACAGATATTCCAACGTTTTGAGGCTTCTTTATTTTGTGTGGCCTCTTCTTCAGGGGAGGGGTGATGCAACTTGAGTTGGCAGCATAATCTAGAAATATCCAAAAGGAAAGAGAATGCAAACAAGAAAAAAAAAAAAAAAAAAACTGAAATTGTAGTCATAAGATACAACAATTCCCTCACCAATGCTCCCAATGCCCATAGTGCAGTATTTCAAATACATGGAGAAACAGAGCCCCAGCAGACCCCAGTATGCAAGTAATACGTTTAAACAAGAGTGTAACATCTCATAACTCGTAGGTGCTAACCAATTTGTGTGCTTATGGCTGTTCTCAAGAAGAAAGAGATAGTTTGCCGGTCATGAAATAGTATCCAAGTTGAAAGAGTGCCCCAGGACGATGTTCTATTGAACGAAACGCATCGGGAGAAGACACTGACCCTTCTGCCAGTTACATGCAAAGCGCTTTTTTTTTACTCCTATCACATGTGAGTGTAAAATGTTCCTCTTTTATTAAACCATCATTTTTATATACAGTATCACGCTATGTGTACTATATTTTTTTTACCTGGTAACATTCTCTGTCATAATCTGACAACCGGTGAGAACCTTTACTAGCACAATTCAATTGGCTCCAATAAGAAGACAGAAGCAAGGATCTCTCTATGCAGTAAATGGTCTCCCCTTCATCGGATGATACGTGGATCCTTGAAATCCCGTAAGCCTGTATGACCTGATAAGTGAACACTTAATTGGGTCTCAACATCTGGTAAGCTGAACTATATTAATTTCTATTGTTACGGATCATCTATCATTCATTGGTTGTCCTCTCCCTTCATTGGATGGATTGCACCATGGACTTTAGTTTATCCAAATGATTGAAGCTGCCTTTTTCCCATGAACTCATTAATTGGGCTTTGTTTATTTTAGCGTCACACTTTTCCCTTTTCTGCAAGTTGAAAGAGTTGTTTGAACAGAAGGAAAATAAATCCTCAAATGAATCATGCAGTCTTCAAGGAGGGGAACACAAAACAGGAAAATAACTGCTTAAGTGGAGGCTCGCATATATGAAGGCCAAGGGTATGCTGGCACAGGGGGCGGCAAGGATGTGCTCCATCCCGCACGATAGATGTTTGAGCTGCATCGGTCGAATTCTATCCCAGAATAGTCGTTTCGAGCATAAAACCAATGACTTTCTCCTAAGTGCATTGGAGTTCATTTTACATCACAACCACTTCATGTTTAATGGCTCACACTACCTCCAGGTGCAGGGCGTTGTGATGGGGACATCATGTGCCACATTCCAAACTCTTTGCTGATTTACAGAAATTCTACAATAGACGTAAGCTCAGTACTCCTACTCCCATGAGAATACCAATCTCCACAATTGGGAGTGTCAGAAAGGGTGTTATATACGACACCCATGAGGTAGACAATAACACTCATTCTTCTATCAATCAACCTGAATGTTTTTCCATTTCTTGTGACACCCAAATAGCATCAACTTCCTGTCCTCCCACTAATACTAGTCCTCTTACTTTTGGTTCCCAACTGCCTTCAGACTTGTGTCATGATTCACGCTCACAGGCCTCTTTTTTAGTAATGAACCCCTCCCCAGCAGCTCCACAAAAAAGAAAAAGTGACGGAGAGGCTGTAGAGGGGGAAGAAACAAACATAAAAGAGAACTACCCCAGATCTCAAAAACTGTTAAAATCTTCAACCTCTCCTGTCATATCCTGTCGTCCGAAGAAATTGCTCTGCTTAGCAGAGGTCTAAACTTCGCTCCTTCCTATAAACCAGATCCTTACCTGCTTTTTAAAGACCTCAATAAGTACATAAGGAATCTTACTCTAAAGCATTTTTTTGAAATACAGAGCAAAAAAGGTTTAGAGTCTAATTTAGCTATTGCGACTAATTTAGTTTCCCCAAAAACACCAGAATCTGTATGCTACAGCTATGAGTCCGAAGGTGATATTTTAAATATACTAGAGGAATTATATAGCGAAAGCACACGACAAATTATACGCAATACTTCCCAACCTCACCACCTGTAGCACATTCCACTTTAAAAACAAAGTCTTTGTTTTACCCATATCAGTCTAAGGACCCACATCTTACAACCTTCTACAACATGGTCTTTGCTGACATTAAAAGACTATGTGCACAATCTTCCCCTTGTTCTTCTGATTTAGGTCACCTGCCCCCTAAAGAAAAAACGTCTCTATCAATATTATCTAATAATGACAGCCTCATTATTAAAACGGCAGATAAAGGCGGAGGTATAGTTATACAAAATCGGGAAGACTATGTAAAGGAAGCCAACCGCCTACTCGCCGATGAACTAACTTACAAGAAACTAATCAAAGACCCCCTTTCAGAATACAAAATAGAATTAAACACGTTAATCCAACATGCCACCAGTCTACAGATTTTGGATAAATCTGAGATTTCTTTCCTTATTAAAGATTTTTTTACCGCACTCCATACTTCTATCATATACCCAAAATCCATAAAAGTTTGACCGATCCCCCTGGCAGGCCTATCATAGCCGCCATCGACAGTATCACCTCGGGCTTATCAAAATACATAGACTCATTCCTACAACCCATAGCACAAGCCCTCCCTTCTTACATCAGAGATGGTACTCACCTATTAGAATTGTTAAAACCATACTCCTGGAATGATGACTATATGTGGATGTCACTTGACGTGAGTTCTCTTTACACATCAATCCCTCATGTTTTTGGAATCTCTGCCCTGAGACATTTTTTATTCCAAGATCCCTGTATGAACAGTAAACAGGCATCCTTTATATTAGAGTGTACGGAGTATTGCCTTACCCATAACTAGTTTGTATTTGATGACCAGTTCTACTTACAAACCAAAGGGACAGCCATGGGAGCAAATTTTGCTCCTTTGTATGCCAATCTGGCAATGGGCTTGTGGGAGGAAAGACATATCCTCCATAATAACCCTCATTCTAGATATCTTGCTTTTTACGCAAGATATATAGATGATATAATTATTATATGGAGTGGCACTAATAAGGATAGCGAAGCTTTTGTTGATTATTGTAATGATAATCCATATGGCCTCAGCTTTACTTACATTACTGATTCTGATAAATTGGCCTTCCTTGATTTAGAATTGTTTCATGTAGAAAACATCATTCATGCCAGAAATTATACAAAACCCACCGCAGGGAATTCACTTCTGCACTATAAAAGCTGCCATTATTCCAAATGGAAAAACAACATCCCAAGGGACCAGTTTTGTCGCCTCAGACGTAACTGCACCAGTACCATAGACTTCGAAGAACAGGGAAAGTTACTCATTAAAAAATTACAAGATAAAGGCTATCCAGACTCCTTAATTGGAGAAGCCTATACCCAATACCTAAATGAGCCAACAAAATATAATGCAAAAAACAATATCTTTGATCACTCAGTTCGATTCACCACCAGATTTCATCATGACCATAAAAAAATGGAACAAATCCTAAAAAAAACATTGGCCCACCCTTTTGGAAGACATACATTTAAAATCAGTCCTTCCCAAATTCCCTACGATTACATATAAGAGAGCACCCAATATCAAAAACAAAATCGCTCGGAGTAAGCTCAAGCCCACTGCCCCTAATATAAGGCAAGATCTTTGCCTAATTCCATTACTTGGCATGTTCCAATGCAGAACAGCTTTGTGTAAGATGTGTGCTTTCGTACAGCATGGTCAGAAGAATTTCTTTGGAAAGGGCAAAACAAACACGTTTGGCGAGTTTTATAACTGCTCTTCTGATCATGTGGTCTATTGCCTCCGCTGTCCTTGTCAACTCTTGTATGTAGGACGTACTATTCGTCCCATCAGGCAGAGATTTGGACAGCACCGAAGGAAAATCGAAGGAGGGATAGATAAGCATAGTGTTCCCCAACACTTTGCCAAATGCCAAAAAGGGTCCACTGAAGGCCTACAGATGTGGGTGATAGAACAAATGCCTAAAAATCTGACAGAGGCAGAGAGGTTCTATAGGCTATGTGAACGCGAAACGTTTTGGATATATACTCTGGATAGCCTTTCGCCTGGGGGGTTAAACGAAATACTTGAAATATCCACCCTTCTCTAACCAATTTTTGTCATCTCCAATTAAAGGTCGAAATGAAAAACTCGTAAGATTTATTCACTTTCTTCCTATCCACGCATTGATCATCTCCCATCACTAACCTAATAATATAATATTTTAATCTCATACCCCTTTCAAAAAAACGTACAATATCAAGAGTACTAATAGTACATGAAATAAAGTTGATAACTTGACTTATATTTAAATAGCACACTTACTGCTATTAAATCGATCGTGAGACAGATTCGTGAATAAAAAAACGTGTGTTTAATGTACACACTTAACATAAGTACAAAAACAGTTTAAATGTATCAAATAGCTTCAAATAAGAGTTCAAAAAATAAGAATTTCAAATGAATCAGATGTGTGTTCCAAGACTTGCTTCCGTATGTTTGCAAAATGAATGTCTGTCAATGTGAGCTTCTTCTTGGTGGCTGAATAGGAGAAAGCTACCAAAGCCCTCAGACCTATCGTTTATATATCAAAGACATTTCTTTGTCTGAATTTCGCGCTCAGACAAATACCCTCCCAAAAGGGTGTGACTTAAAATGAAAACCTGATACAACATCTGTTTTACATCTATCTCAACCTTTACATAGGAAATGTCTCCTGAGAACCTAGTCTAAATATTCTGTAGATCTCAAGAGGAAATGGCTTGTTTAGGTAAGAAAAGGTGAAAGGTCTACACAGCTAAAATCACAGTCTAAACAGAATGTGGCCTAACTAATCAATCACTGAGAAACAGCCATATGAATTACCTCAATAGGAGAACACATTCCAATCAAATACAATTCTTTACTTAAAACATTAAACATTTCAAATGAACATATATATATATTTCATATTCAAACTTATACGTTTTTGGAGTTTCAAATATCGAATCCAGCGAATTTACACAAGAAAATTAATAGCTCAAACAGTCTCACATTCATTCATATTAACAAGAATATATATATTCTTTATAAAATCCTTCCGGAAGGGATTTTAGAATATAACATTCCCCTCTGAAATATGAATAATGACCATATTTCCTAATCATTTATACACCCATTTATGTCACAAACACTCTGACTTTGATCTAATAACTCCAAATGCATTGTCACCTGTCATCGAATTTGCAACTCCAAAACCTAATCTCCTTTTAAGCTTATTTTGCAACATATCGTCACCTTTCTTGATTTCATTTCTGATTTGCTTATACAATTTTTTCATTCTAAACATTAAAAATAATTGATATATAATGCATAACATAATAATAATAAAAATAATAACTATAGGATGTGATAAAATATTTCCTGCTGCGGAAGTAATTGAAGTTTTTCCCCAAATAGATATACTGTTTTTAAATTGATGCCACCAACTGGAACCTGTTAAAGTGGACCATTGGTGAACTACCTCTTGCAAATTCCCTTGCTCATGTTTAAACGATATCTCTGCATTCCTGAGTTCTTTAGCTAGAGCCATTAATAAACCTTGATCCTTTTGAATTACGTTAACCCATTCTCTCCATGGAAACTCATCTATTTGAGACAAATTATATAGTGTCGGACTAACACTAACATTTCTCAATGATAGATGAGATAAATTAGTTCTTATACCATTTACATGTATGGCCCTTAAATCACCTTCTGCACAATACAATCCCCGTTTTAGGTTTTCTGTGTTTGTGCAAGAGGAAAAGAAAGTCTGAACCCTTTCTGTATCTTTCATGATCTGAAAACAAACTTTCCTTTTATCTACAAGAGTAGTTAATTCAGAAGAAGCTTCAAATGTTTCTATTCTTGCAGAACATAATGTATGATTATGATAACAAGAATGAAATATACTTTTATCTTGATTAGGTAAACAAAGAACTTTAGACTGAAATTGTAAACATGATGACAAATCTAATTGTTCTAATTCCAAATTATCCTTGTTAAGCGCAAAATCTGTATACTGCAATTTATAAAATAATAATTGAGTATCACTAATTGGTAATCCCAAAACAGTAATTGGAACCAAAATTTGTTCTCTCCCTGCTATAGGAATCATAGAAGAACTGTAACATACATCCTGACTACATCCTAACCATTTATTTACCCATAAATCAGTATGATTTCTTGCATATGCATATTCTCTGGGTAAATTCTGCAATATACCAAGAGGGGTAACTCCACTCTGAAAAGCTTGTGCAATTATTTTAAAATTAGTGGAATATTCTGTTTGAATTTCTAAACATAATCTGGCAATATGTGAATGTTCTTCACTAGTCATTAAATTGAGAGTAATATTCTGAAGATGTAGTATGGATGGACCCATTACATTGGCTGTTTTAATAACCATATCTTCTAATATCTGATTTAAGTTTCTTTGGATCTTAAAACCTTTACTTCCCACTAAACCTGCTGACTCAAGATCAGATTTTAACGTGTTAATATCCATACTATTTGCAATGCTGCCAATTATACCTATGCCCCCTAGGGCTCCTTCGACAATACCACGTCTATTTCTGTTATGACTATTGATTCCAAACCATCTTTCAATACCCAATTCCATATTAACCAAATGTCTTTGACATTGTGGAAACCTTGTAGAAATTTTCCATTCTGAAATATTAAAGTTCCACAATATAATGACGAATGTTCCCTCTCTCAATAGAGCTCTGGATTGTAAATGGTTAATCTGAAAGGGATTAGCAAAAACACTGTTTTTACCAACACATGGAGTTTTCCCTGGGGACATGACAATTATACTTGCATTAGCACATTTCAAGGGATAGCCTTCTATTAATATGCAGCACTCATATATACCAGTATCATTTAAAGATACACCTGATTGATGATAAATAAATTTATCATTGATCCAATTCACATTACCAAAAATTCCTTTGTGAATTATATTAGTTGTACTGTGGAAAAAACTACCCAAAAACTCACCATTCCTTTTCCAAGTTAACAATGAATTTTGAGGTAAATATATCTGAGTACTACACATCAAATTCAATCCATCTTCATCTTCAATGACTTTTAAAGACTGTGGTGACACTTTTATCTCTGGAACAATAATATCTACCACAGTAATGCTAATTTTGACTCGTAACTGAGTAGATTTTCTTATTACTCTAAAATCCCATTTTCTTACAATGTCTCCTTTTTCATCTCCAATTATATTTAGATGTTCTGGGTCTAATATTTTTACAAAACATTGAAAAAGGTAATAATACTGGTCTACTGGATAAAATATTTTTCCAGACCTTGACATATCATTATTAACATCTCCTGACCAGATTGTTGAATCATTACCTTTTATAAATAATGACCAAAAAGCTCTAATCAGTATATTACATTCAAAAGTCTTGGTTATGTTATTAGACCTATAAAATCCTTGCATTTTAACAAAATTGGTTTTCGACTCTATTTTAACTTCTATTTCCACCTCATTACTATGAATGAAATATAATTCCATACAATGCTCATATCCCTGTCCCACAGCTATATACCCAATCAAATCATCAGCTGTATTGACATTGGTATATCTAAACCTATCCAATGTGTTATCTACATTAATATCATTGTCCATATTTCTTTTGCTTCTTAATACTGTAATGTCTTTGAGAAAATTGTCAATCCTGTTAACCTCTACATGGCTGGAACAGTTTGTGATATATTTTACCACTGATAAAAATGTCAATAGAGAAAAAAATGAATCCTGTGACGATGACGATGATGATCAACTTTCTTTCTTTAAGATTTTTCATCTCTTTTGTAGTCATCTTTCCTTCTTTGATCAATTTTTGTAAAAATCATTCCTAGAAAAAAGAAAAGCAGTATCATTTATCTCAAAATATAAATTTTTATCTCATAAAATAACATTATCATCTCATAATATACCATTTCCACTAATCAATGTATATCCATATTTTTGTTGTCTACGTGCATATTCCACTGAATTGAGAGGTCTTTGAACTTACACCATTAATCATTATGTTTTCTCTATTGCCCCTCTGTGCATCGTAGACAAAAAAAATTAATTGAAAAACCAAATGACATTTTCCTTCCTGTCATAAAATTCACAGTGTTTCAGAAGATGCTATACTTCTGACACTACTCAAAAAAAACAAAATTAAATTACACTGTCTGTTATGTATTCCATTTTGTCCCACTAGAACTTTACTATAAGAAAATCAAACAATTATTCTTTTACCAAAGTGACCTAAACTCTCATGAATGAATTTAGTGAATTCCCTAAAGGTGTTGAGGTATAACAAGACACAAAAACCCATTGAAAGTCATGACGCAACATCAACGTTCTCATGAACCATAGGAGATGTCGAATCAACCTGTAGAGGAACAAAAATTCCTTTTTCTGTTCTTCAGCAAATTAGGGTATCTGTGTGTTTGTTTTCCTTGCAACAATTATACCAATTCAGGTTGAATCACCATTTCACCATGTAAAACCTACTTCCTTTGCTAAAGTCTCTTAAATAGAAACCTCAAAATACTAATAAAGATAGTATAAACATATATATATTGTGCGTATGTGTATGTGTTTCAAACTGGATCAACTTCCTTGTGTGTGTGATTTTCAAAAGTGTGTGTGTGATTCCTATCAGGCTGTCAGCACGTCTGCATGTCTCCCTTTGGCCCCCACCTTTTCTTACAAAGGAGAGCTTTGGAAGCAAAACCCCGCGAAATTTAAATCACAAGGATGTATGTCACTTACTCCAAAATTACTAAGGATGGACTGTGAAGAGCTGAGATAGGAATAATATATATTGTACTCAATGTTTGAAACAAATAACACTACATACATACACATATATAAATCCTTACTTATTCATTCGATTTCTTTTATCATTAAAATCAATTCCCTTCATGTCTTAAAAAAACTTCAATATGATCTGTTACATTTACTGCACAATGCACATCCACTACACTATACAAGTAAAGAAACAATAAATTCTGTCTCTTTTTCTAAACCAATTAATATTCCTTAAAATTTCACTTCACTTTTCATGAGCTAGACGTTACATATATTCCACTTAAAATCTCTTCTTTCAGAATTGTCTGCAATTCTGCCAAAAAAATAAAATATTCAACTTTCTGATTCCCAACATGAAATCTGTCAAACTTACGTCAAAACCTTATTCAATAAACATTATGCAATACCAAAAATCATAGCCAAAAAGTCATAACCAAAAATCATAAATTCCATGCCGCTCACTAAGGAACATGCCTATTTTTTCCTCCCAGCGTAACATTAGAAGTAACAAATGGCTTATTGTACTTTAAATAATATTGTTCTTCTTGTCTAACTTGAAAATTATACCTCCTATGATTACTCCATCTTACAGAGTAAACTTCATAACGCCTTGGAGACGTTTTGAAATTATGTGACTTCCTGTCACTCACTGACCAACAATATTTTGCCATATGACCTTTCCTGCGACATAAAGAACATTTGAAAACTTGCTTTCTCTGTGCATATGACGATGGATAAACACATTGCTTCTTAGAATAAACAAACGTAACACATTGCTTGTCACTATTGCCTGAAATGCTTTCAAAAACATTCACTGTGTTTTTAGTAATGTCTGCTGCAATAATATTATCCTGTTTCCCTGCATGTGGTATCTCCTCCATTTTATCTGAGGACTGAGCAAATTCTGTTAATACCATATCTGACTGCGTTCCTATTTCACTCTGCTCAACATAATTACATACAGTTCCACAATTTAAACAACTAGCTGCAGTAGATACATTCTCATGTGTTTGCATATTGCCTGCATTACCCGAAGTGTCCTCTGAATGTATTTCTGTTACCTCAGAAATCATTGAATCAAAATCTGTAACTAGTTTCATTACATTACTTAATTTCCTTTTAATTTTAGCTAACGAGAATCTCTCTGCATCAATAGCCAGATTAGATTCTAAACATTGCAAATATAACGACTTCCATAAAACAGAATAACAAATCTGTTTCGATAAACCTTGACATTCATCAGCTGAACATTTAAAACATTCCATGATTTTACTCACCGAATAAGAAGTCTTCCGTGTTCTACGAATCTCCAGGTCATTCACGATAAATCGATACTTCTAGGCTCTCGTCAAACTCTTTCCGTAGTTTCTCTCAGTACTAACATGTTCCCCCTTTCGATATAAGGGACAGTTGTAAAAAAACTGCGACAAAATGAGCGACTGGCTGATTGTTGACTTCTAGGTTCTCGTCAAACGTTTCAAAAATTACTCAATACTCTACTTCTCTCCGATAGCACTTTGAGAAAGTGGTATAAAATTTGAAAATCGTTCAAAGCCTGGCTGGCTTAGCCAATGAAATAAAGTTGATAACTTGACTTATATTTAAATAGCACACTTACTGCTATTAAATCGATCGTGAGACAGATTCGTGAATAAAAAAACGTGTGTTTAATGTACACACTTAACATAAGTACAAAAACAGTTTAAATGTATCAAATAGCTTCAAATAAGAGTTCAAAAAATAAGAATTTCAAATGAATCAGATGTGTGTTCCAAGACTTGCTTCCGTATGTTTGCAAAATGAATGTCTGTCAATGTGAGCTTCTTCTTGGTGGCTGAATAGGAGAAAGCTACCAAAGCCCTCAGACCTATCGTTTATATATCAAAGACATTTCTTTGTCTGAATTTCGCGCTCAGACAAATACCCTCCCAAAAGGGTGTGACTTAAAATGAAAACCTGATACAACATCTGTTTTACATCTATCTCAACCTTTACATAGGAAATGTCTCCTGAGAACCTAGTCTAAATATTCTGTAGATCTCAAGAGGAAATGGCTTGTTTAGGTAAGAAAAGGTGAAAGGTCTACACAGCTAAAATCACAGTCTAAACAGAATGTGGCCTAACTAATCAATCACTGAGAAACAGCCATATGAATTACCTCAATAGGAGAACACATTCCAATCAAATACAATTCTTTACTTAAAACATTAAACATTTCAAATGAACATATATATATATTTCATATTCAAACTTATACGTTTTTGGAGTTTCAAATATCGAATCCAGCGAATTTACACAAGAAAATTAATAGCTCAAACAGTCTCACATTCATTCATATTAACAAGAATATATATATTCTTTATAAAATCCTTCCGGAAGGGATTTTAGAATATAACAGTACACCTATTCAATAATTTATACTTGTCCAACCACATGCACATTTATGTTTACATGTATATATGCGTGTATTTATTACCATTATTTGGTCATCTTACGCATTTATACATGGTTTCCATATGTAAATTTTATATCCTCATAATTATTTTAATTTTAATTTTTATTTCTATTTCTATTTTCATATACACATGCTTTCTATTATAATCTTCATCGTCATCTCCTGCATTATAATCCTATTGGAACCCATTTTTTTTATTAAATATATCTATATTATATATTAGATATTACTCTATTTTTCATTTTTACTCCAACCAAAAATCCCCAATTTATTGCACTCAATTCCAACATAATAATAATTTTTGTTAATTTTTATTAATAATTTTTATTATAAATTTTATCATTGTGATCTATTAATGTTTCCACATCTTCATATATGTACATTTATAACTTGTGCTTATAATTTATATTTGTATATATTTGGTTCCATTCACTCTATATGGTTGAGTTGTGTACTTGCCATTTGCACAAACAAGATAATTTTTGTTTCTTCGCCACTAGATGGCAGACACTCTCTATCCATAAAAAGGCATGTAGTACCCCTTAGCTCCTATGCTTGAAAAAGGAGCGCGCTCTGTCATCCACAAGCGCCGGCTCTGAAACGTCGTCGCATCCTAGTGACGTCACCGCGGCCTACGATTTCCTCCAAACCCATCCATAACGCTGCAGTATACCAGCTGGACTTCACTGCAGGTTTATTTGGACCGGACAACGGACAGAAACACAGGCGATCTCCACCATCGAGCGCGGCAAGACAACACCTAAGGGACTCTCCCAAACATGCCGTTTTTCTACTACCTTACTGTACGTGGATGCTGCACCTTTGTATGATTAAAGTTTTTATGTACACTAATCTGGAGGCGCCTTCTCTCTCTCTCATGTGCCCCATCATATGCCAACCTGTACCTGGGGGAGTGGGAGACCATGACCAGGCAATCCCTCGACCTTGCCCCATTCATGCAATATGTAAAAATTTGGAATCGCTATATCGATGACATATTGCTGATATGGGAGGGACCCAAAGAACAACTTGATCCTTTTCTCGTTCAATTAAATCACAACGAGTTCAATTTAAAATTTACCATGATCTGGAACGAGTCCTCTATCAGCTTCCTGGACATTACGATTCATAAAGATGATAGAGGAAGTCTAAGTAGTAGCCTATACAGGAAACAAACTGCAGGCAATACAATTTTACATGCGAGCATCCTCCATTCCCTATAGTCAATATCTAAGGATACGAAAGAACTGCACGGATGATGGGAGTTTTAAACAAGAGGCAGACCTACTACGAGAGAGACTGTCTTGGACGGGGCTACTCCAAACGTATTGTGAAAAGGGCATATAACAGAGCAACCCAAAGAACTCAAAATGATTTGTTATTTAATCCAACATCTAGGAAGACAAACAAAGAACCCTATATCGATTACCACAAATTTCTCAAATCAACATGCTGTCATTAAACAAATCACCAAAAGGTACTGGCATATCCTCACAATGGATCCAGTAATCGGCCCATATGTCACAAAGGATCCGTCATTTACCTTTAAGAGGGCACGTTTCCTTCGAGACCACTTTGTCTCCAGCAAATTTAAAACATCAGGAAAAGGTTTTTCCGGTAAATATTCAGGTACATTTACCTGTGGGGGCTGCAAATACTGCAGATTCATGGATACTTCCCGAAACTATTTGCTACCGAATGGCAGCAGATATCTTCCCCAACATTATGCAAATTGCCAGACCATGGGAGTAGTATATTGTAACGGTCACCGCCGTTTACGACCTTCCATCCCATCCAAGACAGCTTATCGACACTCCAACCAACAGGCAGACCCGATCCATTCCATAAGAATTCCCTCAATAACAAGACTGACAAGCTCTGTTACTGCGTCAAAATATGAACTGACTTTTAATGGTTTCTTCTCAGCTTTTTATCCCTATACAGACCAGAATTTCCCCAGTCCCTCTCTACCCATCCCCCATCATCCTTGTTATTAAATCATACATTATATTCACTTATGCAGCACTTTTTGCGCATACTGTTACTCACTTAACCGCCAAATTGCTGCAGATTATCTTCCATTGTCATTGGGTATTGCATATCTTCTTTTTCTCCTAATAGGTCCTCTCATGGGCCAGTGCTGTCTCTCAGGTTCATCCCTGTATTACAGGGACACCTTCCATCCCTAGGGGGCGCTTGCATCCAGGATACGGCTTTCTTGCGACCGTTGCTCCACGTGCTATCATCCCACTTCTATCAGGTAGGGGCGGTCTCCTAGTCCACAGTCATCACATGGATCTTAAGTGTTAAATATACTGTAGCCCAATCCGGCTACCATAGCATTCATGAATATAATATGGTATGTTTACATTTGATACTGTTCTTTCTTATGTTTTCACATTTATGTATTTATTTTGAAATGTATTTGTGATACTTTGTTTCAATAACTGTATTGTAATACGATATTTATTTATATAGGACTATCACCCTCCACGGGTACCTGACGAAGCCTTACAGGCAAAACTAGTCGAACCTCTCTACGTGGGGTCTGAAGAAGACTACGTGCAGTCATTTGCATTATTAGTACTTTTTCTATCTTGTGTCTGAATATTTTATATATATGTTAAACTTTTCTATTTTTGTAGTAATACATCTTTTATATCCAAATACTATTTGCTTGTATGATCCATTTGTTTGGGTTTTGATCAGGCCTATACACATTTGCTATATTTATCCATTATGCATCATCTAAAATCCCACATTCCATCCTGATACAGGAATCTCTTCTAATTTGCATCTCCTATCTCTAATTAGTGTTTGCTCTATAATTAAACCTACATCTCCTACCCACCTCCACCCCTCCTCCTTTTCCCTTACACCATGGTTCCCATCTCTATCCCACCCCCCCCCCCCTATTTGTTTCAGGGTTAAGTTAGAACCCCAAAGTGGAGCATCCTATTACTGCTGATGTTTGTGTGGGTGAGATGTGTACTGTGCCAGTCCCTGCTGACTCTCCTCTCCGTTCCAATGAGATTGGCACAGTACACATCCCACCCACACAAGCAGCAGCAGAAATAAGATGTTCTGCAGAGTTAAGGAATAACCCCGGGGTGAAGTGCCAGAAACTCTGGAGGGGAAGGCAGAGGCGGGAGTTGTTCTTCCATTTGTAGATTTAGCCCAGTGGCAGCCTGCCAGAATCTGTAAAGTCAGTTTCCCTGCACAGCTCTTCTTCGGGAGCCCACATCTGTATAATATGTTACTGCCCCTACACTGTACCCTCCTGCCCCCTGTACTGTACCCTCCTAACCACTGTATTGTGCCCTCCTCCCCACCCATACAGTGCCCTCCTGACCCCCACGTACTGTACCTTCCTGTGGCCCCCTGTGCTGTACCGTGACATCATGCCCCCCCTGTACTGTGCCATTTTGCCCCCCCCCCCCGACTGTACCCTCCTGCCGCCCCTCCCATAAGTTGTTAAGTTATGTTGTGTTTGTGTCCACTAATGATGAGGTTTGTGTATTTTTTTCGAAAATATTGTTTTGATATTTTTTAGGGGGGCCCTGCCAGGTAAGCTGTCCGGGGCCCCGTGATTTCTAACAGCAGCCCTGGATGACATCCTATATTTTATAATGTAGGGGTTAACTTGATGTTCCCCTTTTGTTTTTTTAACAGAGGTGCAGCTCTTATACAAATTTGCTTTTAGAAATATTGAGTACTAATGTGATACATTGGTGAAAGTTTCTTTCCTTCTTTCCCCGGTTTATATAGATCTCATTTTAATTTTTTCTATGCAGTCATTGACCAGTCTGTAAGCATTGTCTCATTGGTGCCTCTGTTTTTCAATGTATTCTAGCAATCTTAATCAGTGATCAGGCTCCTCCCCTTTGTATGAGATGTGAGCCATGATTGGCCGTTTCTTTCTGAGGGCCTGATTGGTTAACTAAGTGGTTGCTATGACACCATATAGGCCATCACTAGAGGGATGTTTACGTGTCTACCTGCCCCACGCTGAAGAAGTTCTGCCCACACGACGTAACGCGTACGGGGGGAGTTGCCACGTAGGACATCACCCGCGATCGCCACTGTTTTGTTTACCTTCGCATTTTATGCTGCGCGTTTTTCAGCTGGCACTCGCGGCTAGAGTACCTTCACATGTGAGTTATTTAAATGTGTATTACCTCAATAAATTGTCACAACGGAGAGCACTAGATTCCCTTATTTTTGTTCCTACATGGTGGAGTACAACTGCTGGATCTGAGGTCATTTGTGATGTATACTGAGCCATCAATCATCCTTTTTGACATGGTAAAACAGGAACCTTTGGTTGACCTATATGCCTTATGACCTTTTAAGGTCGAGTATGTGAGGTGAGAGGCCATCTTAAGCATGGTGGAGGATATTTTATCTGGTCACATATATTTACCTGCACTGCATGCTGAGAATGAATTGAACCTTTTTTCACTTACACATATGGACTTTTTCATGTTTATAGACTTGAATTTTTTCTAGTTATTTATTTATTTTTTTTGCGCTGCACTGTTCTATTGGATCCTACACACAGTCGGAATTTCCGACCTAAAGCTCACATCAAACTTTTATTTTAGGAATTTCCAATCGTTGTACTTGGAATAAATCTTGGCGGGCACTGCAGCACAAGACTTTGCAGTCTTTGTTGATGGTCTTATTTTTTTTAGCCTCATCTAAAAGAATGTAATCCTAGACAAGCTCTCCTCCATTGTAGGTATACAGTTATTGCCAGTTATTTATTAGCATTTGGTATCTAGTAATCCAAACACTACCCTCCCTCTGAACCTCTTCAAGGTTTATAGTGTGTTCTTTAATTATGTCATGAAATTCTTCCTGACGACGTGGTAACACGAAACGTACGTCGAGGCGCCTGGTCACGCAAAATCAAGTAGTTCTGGTCCCACTGGTTCTCTGGATCCGAGAGGTGGAACGCACGCTATCTGCAAGCTTCCTCAGCGTGGAACCGTTTCTCCACTAATATACAACGCCAAATAGCCTCAGTGCCGGGGAAAGGTGCCAACAAGAGTAAGGGGCCACTTGGCGCTGTGTGTTTTTACTTATTTTTATTAAAAACGTTATTACCCTATGGCAGTTTTCTCTCTTCTCTGTTTCACTTCATGCATATGGAGTCTGGTGGAATCAAGTGATTAAGAGCCGCGCATGGAATCCAAGGCTTGTGTTATATGCTGTTTTTGACCTCTTTTTAAGTAAACAGGTCAACATCTTTTGGTAAGGTGCCATCCTTGAGCACTTGTGTGGTGATTTTTTGTTCTGGTGGAGGTGGAAACCTTTTATTATATATATTATATATATTATATATTATATATAGTGGATTTGAATCATTCTTCGAGCACAAGTTATATTGAGTAACAGCACTTTATCAATGGACTTGTTTGCACATTTACAGTATTTATCGGCGTATACTGCGCACTATTTTGCCCTGAAAATCAGGGCAAAATCGTGGGAGCGCGATATACGCCGATACCCGCCACGAGTTTGAATACTGCGCCGGCATATACCGAGCGCAGTACACTCATGAATCTTTGGGCAGTCTCGGCGCCTCTCGCACTGACGTCCTGAGCGTACAGGACGTCAGCGTGACAGTTGCCGAGCCTGCCCGAAGATTCACGAGTGTACTGCGCTCGGTATATGCCGGCGCAGTATTCAAACTCGTGGCGGGAAACGAGCGGGGAGGACGCCGCAGAAGGACGTGGGACCCGCCGAAGAGAACACCCGACCCGCCGAAGAGGACACCCGACCCGCCGAAGACAGACACCCGACCCGCCGAAGACAAACGCTGGACCCGCCGAAGAGGACACCCGAAGCCGCAGAAGGACGCCGGACCCGACGAGGCCGTCGATGGACGCCGCGCAAGACACCAAAACTGTAAGTACAAAAAAACTTTTTTCCACAGGATTGGGGGCCACTTTAGGGGTGCGCGGTAGACGCGGGAGCGCGTTATACCGCGATAAATACGGTATTATTTTTTTCTGTTTATTCACTATTTATAACCTCATGAGTTGGGGGTTATTTAAATGATTGTTTGCTATAATTGGACACTATTGTTAATATTGTTTGTATTATTTCATGATTATTTAGTTTATTCACTATCTGTAGTGCCCCCTACCTTTCACCTTATCCATTACTGCAGCACAAGACTTTGCAGTCTTTGTTGATGGTCTTATTTTTTTTTTGCCTCATCTAAAAGAATGTAATCCTAGACAAGCTCTCCTCCATTGTAGGTATACAGTTATTGCCAGGTATTTATTAGCATTCGATATCTAGTAATCCGAACACAACCCTCCCTCTGAACCTCTTCAAGGTTTATAGTGTGTTCTTCTTTATTTACGTCATGAAATTCAGTTACCCCCATGTCTGGGATCCACTTTTCAAACACTTTTAACCCAGTTGCTTTTTATCCACTTCAGCCCCGGAGGATACGCCATGTACATCAAACAGCTGAAATGGAAGAGCTGATACATATGAGATACAACCCTTCCTTGTTTACTCTTTTTTACATCACAATGACAAGAGAAACAACCCACGTGACCCTGATCAAAAGTTTACATACCCTGGTGATTTTGGCCTGATAACATGCACACAAGTTGACACAAAGAGGTTTGAATTTCTATTAAAAAAGGTAACCATCCTTACCTGTGATCTGATAGCTTGTAATTAGTTTGTATGTATAAGGCCGGGTTCACACTAGTCCGACAAACGCTCCGACATTGGGAGCTCATGTCACATGATGTGTCAAAATCAATGTTTCACTATGAGAGCCGTCTTAACTGGTCCAACACAAGTCGGTGCAACTTTGAAAATGCTCCCTGTACTACTTTGGTCCGACATTGATCCTACTTCAGCCCATTGAAATTCATTGAAGTGGGAGCAAAGTAGGAGACTTGTCCTTACCGTCCGACTTTTGACATCCGACATTGTGATTACAGCTGCAGTAAAAAGAATGTATCTCACACTGGGATTGTTTTGATTGGTGAAAGAACAAGTCAGGCTATCACAAAGTCAGATCAAAGTAGTATCCTGTTCATGAAAGTAGGATGGATGTAGGATCAATGTAAGACAGATGTCGCAGAGCAAAGTAGGATGAAAGTCGTACTGCTGTCGTGTAGTATAGTGTGAACCCAGCCTAAAAGGTCAATGAGTTTCTGGACTCCTGACAGACCCTTGCACCTTTCAACCAGTGCTGAACAGAAGTTTCTGGATTCTGAGTCATGGGGAAAGCAAAACTATTGTCAAAGGATCTGCTGGGAAAAACGTAGTTGAACTGTATAAAACAGGAAAGAGATATAAAAAGATATGCAAGGAATTGAGAATGCCAATCAGCAGTGTTCAAACTATAATCAAGAAGTGGAAAATGAGGGGTTCTGTTGAAACCAAACCATGGTCAGGTAGACCAACTAAAAATTTCAGCAACAACTGCCAGGAAAATTGTTCAGAATGCAAAGAAAAACCCACAAATAGCTTCAGGAGAAATAAAGGACTCTCGGAAAAACATGTGATGTAGCTGTTTCAAGATGTACAATAACCCTCCATGCACACTGGATGTTAAAATAACATTATAAGAGCCTTTTAATGTTTTTGCAATAGCGTTTTTCTGCATTAGCATTAAAATAAGAAGGCCAGTATGGTGGCCCAAGTTTATGGGAGGAGCCAGGAGGGTATTTAGGCAGCCCACTCACCCATGCTCTGTCGGTTCAGTGCGCGATACTACGCTTCACTGGGCTGACTCTTCCCAGCTCACCTCATGTTCGTGAGTCTGGACATTCAACTGCATTCGATTTCAATCGCAAGTGCATTGCGGCTTCTTCATTTGTGGTCTTCATCTGCAGTTCCCGCTCACTGTCGCAGGTAATGTTCAAACCTTTTCGTATCATGTGCAATCTTGCGATTTGTTATGCTTCCTATCCTGCATCCCTTTAAAAAAAAAAAAAAAACTGCCTCTGAGTTGTTGTCACTCATGTAACGACATCGTTCGTCACAGGCATTGTACATTACTTCTGCCAAAAATATGATTAATTTGTGAATCCAAGCCTCCGAGCCACTGTCCGGCGTTGTCCGATATTTACCATAAGCTTCAATGGTTACAAGATTCACTGTCCATGGGCTTTCCGTCTCATCTATTTGGAGATTAGCATGCATTGTTTGTACGGGTTCTATGGCTGATTGAGGTGGTAATTAGACCCACCTGGTGCCTTGTATGCACTGAATAAGCCTGGGGGGTATGTGTTCGGTTTCCGAGCAAGGGATGGCATATAAGAAAGACATAAAAATACCCCCTTTGTCACCATGCAATGTTGTCTCAAAACAAACCTTCATACTCTGCAACCACGCAATATTATCCCAGCAACCTGACACTCACTGACACCCTTGCAACCACACAATATTGTCGTGCAAACTTGCATACAAACTAACTTGAAAACACACCTCAGTCACAATCAGCCACACAAACACGCAGCGGCACCCAGTTGGCCATTCATCTTTAGTGGCACACGAGTCACTCATCTTTTTTCTTTCTTTCCCGAGGTTAGTTCAGGTTTCCATCCAGCACCAGCGAGTGTGCGGTGGAGACCCCTGATCTAGACCACTATCTCTAACTAGTCCAAGCAGCAGTAGCAGACTTCGCTATGTGGGACAAGTTCCTCGCCTGCCGGAACAGCGTTTCAATGTTCATCTCTTCAGTCAGCCGAGTTACCACAGGTGGTCACTGATGCTGCAGCCTCCACGGGCTTTGCGGCCATTTTTTGGCCAACGCTGCTTTGCTGAATCTTGGCCCCATAAATTCTCTTAATTTCTGCTTTGCCCTTTTCTCTTTCAACCTGTATCCCGTTGTGGCAGCTGCCCAGGTCTGGGGCCACACTTGAACAGGACAGACAGTGTTCTTCACCACAGACAATCAGGCCACAGCCGACATCATCAATAAAAGGTATATCCAAGTCACTCCCCATCATGTCCTCCCTGTGCAGGCTCACGCAGCTGTCACTCCGTCACCAGTTAAATATCTTCTGTAGACATATTTCAGGCAAATGCAAAATCACAGCTGATGCACTGTCCCATTCCAACCTTACTTTGTTTTTCCAGCAAGAGCCAAGACCCAACAAATATTCCAGTCACACCCTGGTCGTTGCTGACAATGGACTGAAGCCGCTTATTAACCACTCCTTGGCAGGCAACACACTGAAGGCCTATCGCACTGCTTGGAACACTAACCGCAAATTTTAGGCCCCTTGCCCCAGAGCAGCAAGAAGCGACGTTAGACATGTCCTAGCCTTCATATTGTATTGCCACATGCAGCTGGCCCTTTCTCACAATACTATCACGCTATACCTAGATGGCGTCCAGCATTTCCTATCCTTGCAGGACCCCAGTAAACCGTCCGTATTCTCGAGCCTATGCAGTCAAGTCCCTCCTACAGGGCATACAGAAGCACCAACCCATAGTCAGTGGCAAGTGCCTACCTTTCGAGAGTGCCCTTTTTAAGGACATGTCTGAAATCCTTACTTGTTCTCCGTTTGGGGCTTTGCCCAGCATAGTCATCCAAACAGCCATCTACCAGGCCTTCTACGGTTCCCTACGACCTAGTGATTTTACAGTCAGTGCTTCTGGCAGTCAGACACTGCTCCGACGCCACCCGACTCGCTTTTGAACCACTACACTCTCACAGTCTGCCAACGCAACAAACCAGCCACGGGGTTGACATCAACCTGTTTCAGACTAAGGCCTGATGCTCAGTGACGGTGCTTGACCGATTACTGCCCCATCTACCCAGCCAATATGATGGTAGCCCGTTGCCACCCTTTCTAGCCAGCCCCCTGATTGGAAGCCAATTTGTCAAGCGTGTCAGGATCCTCCTAATCAACTTGGGCTTCAAACTCCAGTCAGTTCTCCGAACATTCCTTTCGAATTAGAGCAGCCTCAGCTGCCTCGCAACAGGGAGTACCAGACCACGTAATCAAGAAACTCGGCCAATGGAAGTCTGCTTGTTTTGCAACATACATCCCAAATCCTCAGGAAGAAATGGCACAAGCCTTCACCAAGCTGGCTCAATAAATACAAGAATCAACAGTTATTCCCCTGAGTCCTTTGCCCCCTTTATTGGCATACCGACCAGACCACCAAGGCACACTTCAAGTCTATTTATGTTGTAAGTTTTGTCGCGTGTTTATGTGATCCACATCTCTCTCAGAGGGCCACAACCATTATATATATATTTTTTTTTTAATTCAAAGGATAAAACAACGTTAAAAATGCTGATGAGCCACGTTTTTAAGCGTTTGACCATTTGGCATTTTTTTAAAGCTTTTTGAGGTCAGAAAAATGACTCCTGAATGCGATTTTAGGGCATTCAGAAAAAAAAAGCCCATAATCCCTACTGCTAATAAACATCCAAGTGTGCATGGACACATAGGATAAAATAGAAGTAAAAAAAAAAAAACATCTCCAAACTCCCAAAAACTACTGGTTTATGAGCTCCAGTGGGCATGGAGCCTAAGGAGGCACTTGGAGATAGATGGTCTGCATGGTCGAGTCGGCAGAAGAAAGCCATTACTATGCAAATGCCACAAAAAAGTATACCGCTTACAATACACCAAACAGCACAGAGACAAGCCTCAAACCTTCTGCCACAAAGTCATTTGGAGTGATGAGACCAAAAGTTATCTTTTTGGCCACAACCATAAACTTTTCATTTAGAGAGGAGTCAACAAGGCCTATGATGAAAGGTCCACCATTCCTATTGTTAAACACTGAGGTGGATTGCTGATTTTTTGGAGATGTGTGAGCTCCTGTACAAAACACACAGGAAATTTGGTCAAAATTGATGGCAAGATGAATGCAGTATGTTATCAAAAAATACTGGAGGAACATTTCCATTCATCAGCCAGGAAGCTACACATGGGATTTACTTGGACATTTTGACATGACAATGATCCAAAACACAAGGCCAAGTCGACCTGTCATTGGCTACAGCAGAATAAAGCGAAGGTTCTAGAGTGGACATCTCAGTCTCCTGACCTCAATATCAGCGGCGCGCGGGCACGTGCTGACTCCATCTTGGCGCCAGATTTGACTATTTAAGGGAGCTGACTCTGGGGCCTCTTGCTGTTCGGTCTACAGCGTGTTCTGAGACAAACCTGATACCCGTTATCCGTTACTTGCTTGTTCCTGAGACCCGGCTTGCTCCCGACTACCCTTGATCTCGGCTTGTCTGACCACGTCTCTGCCTGTCCCTCTGGTCTGTCTGCTGCCCGCTAATTGCCAACCTGGCTGGGACCATGACTCTGCTTCTGCTCTGACCCTGCACGTGATCCGCCCACCAGTGTATGACCCGGCCTGTCATGTGTTTATCTGTACGGGGCTGACAGGAGACAAGGAAAGCCTCGCTCTACGTGTGCTGTGTACGGACGTCTCGCTCTCTCTCTCTCCCCCGGTATACGGCACCGTGTCAGGCTGAGAATGCAGAAACTTGTGCCTGGGTTGTCCATTAATAGATTGCGGAGTAATGTATGATCCACGGAATCTCATACATTGGAGGAGGAGAGCTGTGTGCCCTTACTGCTGCTTCCTGTAAGAAGAGATCCGGAGCAGACGAGGCCTTGATCCACCTGACAACCTTGGCAGAGGTTTGTTTCTGCTGACGCGCATTTGACTTCACATCCGAGGTCACAACGTTCTGGTAAGAGTACCTTATATTATTTGGGCCACAGCGGTGATCCCTCCAGTGTGGTGTTCGGCAACTTTGTCTTGCTCCTTTCTCTTCTACCTGGTCTTTGGAAGAATTTGGACTTTTCCCTCTTTCTGGATTGTTCCCTCTTTCTGATTTGTAACAGGACTTGGACATAAATATCAGTGCTTGTGCCTATTCATGTATTTGTGTTACATATCTGGACCTGGTTTGGACCAAGGACTGTGTCCAGTACCCTCTTGAACATATAGTCCATCCGTATAGCTAATTCTATTTTTTGATATTTTTGTTCAGTGGAAATTATGCTTAGGACTATCATGCTTTTCTCCTAACACCCACATTGTCTATTTGAACATTGGGAAGGTTACTGATTGCCTAAATTTTCCTATGCTCTGAAAATTATTGTTTTCAATAATATTTTTCTCTTGGTCTTCTGAGACACCTCTTCTGGGACACTCTATATTGGAATATATGTGTATTTATATATATATATATATATATATATATATATATATATATATATATATATATATATATATGTTTTTTTCACATAATTAGTGTATTTATGCAACTCAGATTTTTTCATTTATGCACTTTATCACGATATTGTTATTTATTCACTTAATTGATACTAGTTTCATATATTTTATTTAGCGCAACTTATTGTTTTTCCATTTTATGACCCGGCCTGCCTGAACTTGCTACTGTCTGTACTATGATACACCTCCCTCAGTTGCTAATCCCGGCTTCCTGCACCTAGCTCCGGTCAACTGCTGTCCAGTCATCCTCAGCACCGCTGACTTCTCTCTCCGGAGTGCACAGGATCCCAGCTCAGCCCAGCGTTCCTGCCAGGCGCTTGTGCGACTCTGCACTCTCAGGTTCCCTGTTTTTATGTCACACACAGACCACTATACCTAAACAGGCTAAAGTTGCAAGGCCCTGACGAAGCACGAAAGTGCGAAACTTGTCGGCATCTGCACATAACACTTTACCATTGTTCTGTAACTATTGTGGTCAATTTCATGCAATATATGTTTTTATGAACTATTTTTACATATATTAAACTTTTTTGATTAATTTGTAAATCTTTGTCTTTGGTGTGCTTACCCTATTACTAACAATTGACACCTCACATTTAAAATCCCAATATCTGAAACAAGGGATTCCCTCTACCATTTATCTATCCTGTTTTTTTAAGTGCTGCTTCTTATGGGATTGTGAGTATTTGCCAATTCGTTGTGGAAAACATAAAATAAACCCTGGCCACTTGGGGCGTCTATCTTCACCACACAGGAACCTATCTATGGAGTCTGGCACAGCCTAGTGCTGGGCAGACACTGCTCTTCATACAGCAGAAAAAACAATAGTCTCTTTTTGATTTTTATCACACAGAAAAATCAATCACCACCTCACCTCCTCAGAAGACTTTCAGCTACTGCTCTCCTTACTCACAAAGCCTCAGGATACAGCAAATCAGTGGTAATCCTCTGGATTACTTATAGAGGCCTTAATTGCCTCATTCTGAACAGCTGAAGTTTTCCAATGCCCTTAAACCTTTTCTGGCTACTTCTGCAGCCGACGCCTAATAACAATTGGTGTATTGTCTAAACAAGGCAGAAATGTATCTCCTGCCTGTGACAACATCCGCAGATTTACCTGACTTCCTGTCACACCACCTTTACTTTTTTCCTTATATGCTATTCTATTGGGTGTAAAACCTGTCATATGGTG
The DNA here is from genome assembly GCF_905171775.1 of Rana temporaria. Taxonomy (NCBI): domain Eukaryota; kingdom Metazoa; phylum Chordata; class Amphibia; order Anura; family Ranidae; genus Rana; species Rana temporaria. Next base: position 8,595,588 of record NC_053489.1, on the reverse strand, counting down.
GGAAATTGTGTCCTAGTAAAAGGTGATACCAAACTAATTATCTATATATGTCTTGTTAAATACTTCTAACCGATTCCAGTGTTAAATCAGTTCTGCATGGTGTGTTGTATTGGATAGGAGGGCTATTCTAGGTGGGAGGGAGGGAGTATGTATATATATATATATATATATATATATATATATATATATATATATATATATATATATATATATATATATATATATATATATATATATATTTTTTTTTTTTTTTTTTTTTCCCTGTGTCGCAGTTTTCAGGCCCAGATTGGGAAAAATTCCTAGACTCTATCCAAAATTCCTGTACTCCACAAGTCAAAACTGAAGTTGGACTTGATGTATTCTTTATTAAACTAAGGAGACTTATGAAAAATAAATCAAATCTGGGCTAGCATATTAGATTTTTTGACCGGTATTTGAGGGAGTGAGTCAACTCTCAGGGACTTAGGGTACAGATCTTCCCTACATTTGAGGTAACGGAAACAGCATTCAAGGAAAAATGGGAAGCTACCTTAAATCAATGTTCAGCCAATATGATGGCGATCCTGAGAGATAAACATCATGCTAAATTAGAACTTGATATAGAAATGTGGGAGCTGCGGTGGCTCAACGCGATTGGCACTGCGCTGACAAGCCATTCCCCTCTGCAGCTAGAGGTTCGGATCCCGGTCTCGGCTACATGTGAATTGAGTTTGGTGGTCTCTGCCTGGCTCCCGGTGGGTGTGCTATGCGAGGTAAGCCTGCGCTTAGTACGCCCACCCCCCTCCCACAAAAACCACCACACTTACACACACTCGAAATTGGGTTAACATGCACGCACTTTGACCACACGGTCTCTAAAAAGAGAGGCGAAGGACTAACGGGGCTGGTTGAGCGGGCTAATCCTCTCACTCCCTTATAGGGAGTCCCTCTGCCCCGTTGGGCTTCAAAGCGTAGCAGGTAGGGCGGGCTGTGTGGGAGGACCCCCTCACACACCCGCCATTGCCACCCGGGGCATGGAGAAAGGTGGCAGATTGCCTCTGGGGGAGGCCTCCCAACTCCTGCAGTCTGGCTGCTCTCTCGAGTACACGCACAAAATACACTTGAAATAAAAAAAAAAACTTGATATAGAAATAGAAAATCTACGAATTTCGGGGAGCCAATTTTCCTCTAATGCTGACTTGTACAGCACTTGGAAAAATACAATACAAATTTTGTCTAAGAAAGGATCAAAAGATCAGCTAGCCTTTGCATACAAGTGTCAAAAAAAACTTTAATAAAAGGGAAATAAAGCATTTAGAAGGAATAATCACCAAGACAGTACGGTATATAAATCTGACTCTGATGCATCTATTTCATCATCTTCTATTTATTCCCAGAAACGTGCAAACAAAACGCCACGAGGATCATCGGGAAGAGGACGCTCACTGAAACGTGGTAATGGTGGTGGGCATAATGCACAAGGGGGGATTAATAAACAATGTATAGTATCACCTCAATCACAGAGCAATTGTTCCAATACCAGTCAAGAACAAGGGTTAGAAACACATGGTGACCTGGTGATGGGCAGCACTCCCCTTTCAATGTTTACCACGGACAGGGAACATACTAACCCAAGAGATTTAGGAGCTACTCCTAAAATTGATTGTAGACATGCTAACTCTGGTCCTGCCCCTTTAGGACCATCACAGGTTCCACCAACACCCATCCCTCAGATGAGAATGGGAAAGATGGACCAGTTTGTGGTAAAGCAATCAGGATTAGACGTAGTTAATCTGTCCTTGTATACTCTTTCCCCTGTTGAAATTGAGGTCCTGGGACTAGGGCTCAGTTTCTGTCCACTGCAAAAGATCGATAAATTTATGTTAACTAAAGACTTGCACCGTTTTGCGAGAAATTTAACCTACCAATACATATTGGACTCTGACAGGGGACGAGTAGTGGGGAAGGAAGAGGAATTATACAAGGGCTTTAAGGTGCAGGACTTTAGGGCCCTAAAAATTCTCATCCAACTACTTGATGAAAATGAAAAATCTGAGGAATCAGTTGATTCTATGAATGAGGATGAGGACTCTGAAACCGAACAGGCACCTGAACCATGCAAATTCAAACCCAAGTCACAAAAATTCACAAACCTTCAGACTTCACCTGCGGTTTGGGCGTTTTTGAAACAGACCAAGAAACAAAATTGAGAATTGTGTGTTCCCTAAAACATTGGACTATAATCCATCTTGTGCACAGCATCAGGTGTAAATTAATTCACTATTAGATGTTAATTGGATCATCAAACCCTCAGACAAGGGAGGTAATGTTGTGGTTATGGATAGAGCCCAGTATATTCGCATCGCAAACGTCATTGCATGAGAAACGTCATTGCATGAAAATACTGCCAGCGTGACTCGTGGGTGGATGCCCCCCCCCCATATGCAGCTAGCGTGACCATGGGAACACGGGGGACTGCCCACCCCCCCCCCCCCCCCGCATGACCCCTGGAGATGCGGGTGGAAAGCCCCCCCCCTCATGCAGCCTGTGTGCAACCCCCTGCAGCCCCCCCCCCCCCCCAGTATGGCCTGGGATGTGTGGATGCCCCCCCACAATACCCAAACATGCCCAGGATGAGTGGCTGGAAAGATGCCCCCCCCCCTGCTGCCAGCGTGAGCACCTGCAAGGACCAACAGGAAAGTAGCCAGGATTCCTACCCCCACGTGACCACCGGGAGTCGAGCCCCCCCCCCCCCATGGAACTAGCGCGAGAATCAACTGGTAGCGGCTCCCCCTCCCCCTGACTGTCAGCATACCGAGCGGGTGGGCGGCCCCAACCATGCTGCATACAACACAGGGATGCCAGGGAGAAGCGGACAGCGTCAGGCGCCCCCCCCCACTCAGGTGCCTGCATGGGACCAGGCGAAGGAAGGGAGACATGCGGAAGTCCCCCACGTGAGTACTGGGAGGCGAGCACTCAGAGTATGTGGGAGGATGGACGCCCCCCTCAGCGTGCGCCCAAAAGCCGACGGAGGAGGAACGGGCGGCCTTGCAAGCTGCCGGCATGTGCCCGGAGGAGTGGGTGGATGGATGACCGGCCCCCCCTCTCCCAGCAGCATGCACCCGGAGAAGTGTGCCCCCCTCTGTGAGAGCCCGGAAGGGTGGAGGGAGAGCTCCCGCTCCCCCCCATGACGCAGAGGTACCGCCACAAGGCTTCAGCTTCTGCTGCCGCCGCTCAGCTAACACTGCCACCGAAACCGGAAGTGACGCGGTCCCCCCCCAGTCAACCCAGAATCCAACGCCGAACCCAGCCCTGACAGGGAGGGAGTCCTAAGTACTCTTAGACTCCTCCCACAAACTCGGGTTGGCCTGCGGCCAGCCTTCTAACATACGTTGTTTTTCAACTTTCTCACAAGAAGACTGGGTATCTCTGTTGCCACGAGCTGGGTTTACATACAACAATTCAGTTCATTCCGCAACTAAGCAATCCCCATTCTACGCAAACTATGGCTATCATCCGCTGTTTATGTCCAACTGTGTTTCGGAGTGTTCAGTACCCGCTGACATTGGATTTCTTCAATACCAATAATAAACATAACAAGGAAGTGTTCAATAAGAATAGGAGGGGAGAACTCAACTTGGAACCCGGAGATCAGGTGTGGCTGTCCACCCTTAACTTAAAGCTTGCTTGTCCTTCAAAGAAACTGGGCCCTCGATTTGTGGGGCCCTTCCCAATCAAGAGGAAGATTAACAGCGTAGGTTACGAACTAGAGTTGTCAGATTTGTTCCGCATTCACCCGGTTTTTCACATTGCTCTTCTGAAACCTGATGTCCCTGATCCCTTTCCTGGGCGAAGCACCGACCCTCCCGAACCGATCCTGGTTGATGGCGAGGAGGAGTTCGAAGTCGAGTCCATCTTGGATTGCAGGAAAAGGCGTAACCAAGTCCAGTTTCTGGTAAAATGGAAGGGATATGGTCCTGAAGAGAACTCATGGGAGCCTGAATGCAATATACACTCTGAAAGACTGGTTCAATCCTTTAAGGACTCTCACCCACTTAAGTTGGCCCAGTTGGGCATCCAGAGGCTGCACATTGGAGGGGGGCAATGTCATGGGCAAGTCTGCCCACTAGTTGGTGATAGCGGCACATCGGTGTAAACGGGCGCGCGCAATCGCGGTAATGGCGTGCACGGGCATGCGCAATCATTGCACTTTGACTCGCACAAGCGACAGCAGCGCTCGGGGCACGTGCTGACGCCATATTGGCGCCAGATTTGACTATTTGTGCCTGGGTTGTCCAGTAAGATATTGCGGAGTAATGTATGATCCACGGAATCTCATACATTGGAGGAGGAGAGCTGTGTGCCCATACTGCTGCTTCCTGTAAGAGGAGATCCGGAGCAGACGAGGCCTTGATCCACCTGACAACCTTGGCAGAGGTTTGTTTCTGCTGACGCGCATTTGACTTCACATCCGAGGTCACAACGTTCTGGTAAGAGTACCTTATATTATTTGGGCCCAGTGGGCATGGAGCCTAAGGAGGCACTTGAAGATAGATGGTCTGCATGGTCGAGTCGGCAGAAGAAAGCCATTACTTTGCAAATGCCACAAAAAGTATACCGCTTACAATACACCAAACAGCACAGAGACAAGCCTCAAACCTTCTGCCACAAAGTCATTTGGAGTGATGAGACCAAAAGTTTTGTTTTTGGCAACAACCATAAACTTTTCATTTAGAGAGGAGTCAACAAAGCCTATGATGAAAGGTCCACCATTCCTATTATTAAACACTGAGGTGGATTGCTGATTTTTTTGGAGATGTGTGAGCTCCTGTACAAAACACACAGGAAATTTGGTCAAAATTGATGGCAAGAGGAATGCAGTATGTTATCAAGAAATACTGGAGGAACATTTCCATTCATCAGCCAGGAAGCTACACATGGGATTTACTTGGACATTTTGACATGACAATGATCCAAAACACAAGGCCAAGTCGACCTGTCATTGGCTACAGCAGAATAAAGCGAAGGTTCTGGAGTGGACATCTCAGTCTCCTGACCTCAATATCAGCAGCGCGCGGGCACGTGCTGACGCCATCTTGGCGCCTGATTTCACTATTTAAGGGAGCTGACTCTGGGGCCTCTTGCTGTTCGGTCTACAGCGTGTTCTGAGACAAACCTGATACCCGTTATCCGTTACTTGCTTGTTCCTGAGACCCGGCTTGCTCCCGACTACCCCTGATCTCTGCCTTGATCTCGGCTTGTCAGACCACGTCTCTGCCTGTCCCTCTGGTCTGTCTGCTGCCCGCTAGTTGCCAACCTGGCTGGGACCACGACTCTGCTTCTGCTCTGACCCTGCACGTGATCCGCCCACCAGTGTATGACCCGGCCTGTCATGTGTTTATCTGTACGGGGCTGACAGGAGACAAGGAACGCCTCGCTCTACGTGTGCTGTGTACGGACGTCTCGCTCTCTCTCCCCCGGTATACGGCACCGTGTCAGGCTGAGAATGCAGAAACTTGTGCCTGGGTTGTCCATTAATAGATTGCGGAGTAATGTATGATCCACGGAATCTCATACATTGGAGGAGAGCTGTGTGCCCTTACTGCTGCTTCCTGTAAGAGGAGATCCGGAGCAGACGAGGCCTTGATCCACCTGACAACCTTGGCAGAGGTTTGTTTCTGCTGACGCGCATTTGACTTCACATCCGAGGTCACAACGTTCTGGTAAGAGTACCTTATATTATTAGGGCCACAGCGGTGATCCCTCCAGTGTGGTGGTGGTGTTTCTTTATTAGTGATATCCATGATTGGTTTTCATGTGTTGTTGGTTTAGTTCACTGATCCCCTCCACATGTGCTAGGTATCCCAGTTAATTATCTGGAGCCAATCACATGTGGGGTGGGACTAATAGGGGGAGTACTATCATGTGTGTGTGTATGTGTATATATATTTGAAATCTTTTGTTCATTGTTAGCTATGATTAAGCATTGAGACCAAAACGAAACGCGTCAGCCATTTTCCCTACTGTATGCTGTGAATTTTTTCCATCAATAAAGAGCACGTCTTTTTTCAAGACTTTTTGGAGTGCGGCTGTCCATCTTTTTCTCTATCCGCAAAGCGAAGGTTCTAGAGTGGACATCTCAGTCTCCTGACCTCAATATCAGCGACGCGCGGGCACGTGCTGACGCCATCTTGGCGCCAGATTTGACTATTTAAGGGAGCTGACTCTGGGGCCTCTTGCTGTTCGGTCTACAGCGTGTTCTGAGACAAACCTGATACCCGTTATCCGTTACTTGCTTGTTCCTGAGACCCGGCTTGCTTCCGACTACCCCTGATCTCTGCCTTGATCTCGGCTTGTCTGACCACGTCTCTGCCTGTCCCTCTGGTCTGTCTGCTGCCCGCTAGTTGCCAACCTGGCTGGGACCACGACTCTGCTTCTGCTCTGACCCTGCACGTGATCCGCCCACCAGTGTATGACCCGGCCTGTCATGTGTTTATCTGTACGGGGCTGACAGGAGACAAGGAACGCCTCGCTCTACGTGTGCTGTGTACGGACGGATCTCGTCTCTCTCTCTCTCCCCCGGTATACGGCACCGTGTCAGGCTGAGAATGCAGAAACTTGTGCCTGGGTTGTCCATTAAGAGATTGCGGAGTAATGTATGATCCACGGAATCTCATACATTGGAGGAGGAGAGCTGTGTGCCCTTACTGCTGCTTCCTGTAAGAGGAGATCCGGAGCAGACGAGGCCTTGATCCACCTGACAACCTTGGCAGAGGTTTGTTTCTGCTGACGCGCATTTGACTTCACATCCGAGGTCACAACGTTCTGGTAAGAGTACCTTATATTATTTGGGCCACAGCGGTGATCCCTCCAGTGTGGTGGTGGTGTTCGGCAACTTTGTCTTGCTCCTTTCTCATCTACCTGGTCTTTGGAAGAATTTGGACTTTTCCCTCTTTCTGGATTGTTCCCTCTTTCTGATTTGTAACAGGACTTGGACATAAATATCAGTGCTTGTGCCTATTCATGTATTTGTGTTACATATCTGGACCTGGTTTGGACCAAGGACTGTGTCCAGTACCCTCTTGAACATATAGTCCATCCGTATAGCTAATTCTATTTTTTGATATTTTTGTTCAGTGGAAATTATGCTTAGGACTATCATGCTTTTCTCCTAACACCCACATTGTCTATTTGAACATTGGGAAGGTTACTGATTGCCTAAATTTCCCTATGCTCTGAAAATTATTTTTTTCAATAATATTTTTCTCTTAGTCTTCTGAGACACCTCTTCTGGGACACTCTATATTGGAATATATGTGTATTTATTTATATATATGTTTTTTTCACATAATTAGTGTATTTATGCAACTCAGACTTTTTAATTTATGCACTTTATCACGATATTGTTATTTATTCACTTAATTGATACTAGTTTCATATATTTTATTTAGCGCAACTTATTGTTTTTCCATTTTATGACCCGGCCTGCCTGAACTTGCTACTGTCTGTACTACGATACACCTCCCTCAGTTGCTAATCCCGGCTTCCTGCACCTAGCTCCGGTCAACTGCTGTCCAGTCATCCTCAGCACCGCTGACTTCTCTCTCTGGAGTGCACAGGATCCCAGCTCAGCCCAGCGTTCCTGCCAGGCGCTTGTGCGACTCTGCACTCTCAGGTTCCCTGTTTTTATGTCACACACAGACCACTATACCTAAACAGGCTAAAGTTGCAAGGCCCTGACGAAGCACGAAAGTGCGAAACTTGTCGGCATCTGCACATAACACTTTACCATTGTTCTGTAACTATTGTGGTCAATTTCATGCAATATATGTCTTTATGAACTATTTTTACATATATTAAACTTTTTTGATTAATTTGTAAATCTTTGTCTTTGGTGTGCTTACCCTATTACTAACAATTGACACCTCACATTTAAAATCCCAATATCTGAAACAAGGGATTCCCTCTACCATTTATCTATCCTGTTTTTTTAATTGCTGCTTCTTATGGGATTGTGAGTATTTGCCAATTCGTTGTGGAAAACATAAAATAAACCCTGGCCACTTGGGGCGTCTATCTTCACCACACAGGAACCTATCTATGGAGTCTGGCACAGCCTAGTGCTGGGCAGACACTGCTCTTCATACAGCAGAAAAAACAATAGTCTCTTTTTGATTTTTATCACACAGAAAAATCAATCACCACCTCACCTCCTCAGAAGACTTTCAGCTACTGCTCTCCTTACTCACAAAGCCTCAGGATACAGCAAATCAGTGGTAATCCTCTGGATTACTTATAGAGGCCTTAATTGCCTCATTCTGAACAGCTGAAGTTTTCCAATGCCCTTAAACCTTTTCTGGCTACTTCTGCAGCCGACGCCTAATAACAATTGGTGTATTGTCTAAACAAGGCAGAAATGTATCTCCTGCCTGTGACAACATCCGCAGATTTACCTGACTTCCTGTCACACCACCTTTACTTTTTTCCTTGTATGCTATTCTATTGGGTGTAAAACCCGTCATATGGTGGGAAATCGTGTCCTAGTAAAAGGTGATACCAAACTAATTATCTATATATGTCTTGTTAAATACTTCTAACCGATTCCAGTGTTAAATCAGTTCTGCATGGTGTGTTGTATTGGATAGGAGGGCTATTCTAGGTGGGAGGGAGGGAGTATATATATATATATACTAATATATACTAATATATATACTAATATACTAATATATATACTAATATATATACTAATATACTAATATATATACTAATATACTAATATATATATATATATACATATATACATATATATATATATATATATATATATATATATATATACATATATATATATATATACATACATATATACATATATATACATACATATATACATATATATACATACATACATATATACATATATATACATACATACATACATATATATACATACATACATATATACATATACATATATATATATATATATATATATATATATATATATATATATATATATATATATATATATATATATATATATATATATATATATATAATTTTTTTTTTTTTTTTTCCTGTGTCGCAGTTTTCAGGCCCAGATTGGGAAAAATTCCTAGACTCTATCCAAAATTCCTGTACTCCACAAGTCAAAACTGAAGTTGGACTTGATGTATTCTTTATTAAACTAAGGAGACTTATGAAAAATAAATCAAATCTGGGCTAGCATATTAGATTTTTTTGACCGGTATTTGAGGGAGTGAGTCAACTCTCAGGGACTTAGGGTACAGATCTTCCCTACATTTGAGGTAACGGAAACAGCATTCAAGGAAAAATGGGAAGCTACCTTAAATCAATGTTCAGCCAATATGATGGCGATCCTGAGAGATAAACATCATGCTGAATTAGTAGAACTTGATATAGAAATGTGGGAGCTCAACGCGATTGGCACTGCGCTGACAAGCCATTCACCTCTGCAGCTAGGGGTTCGGATCCCGGTCTCGGCTACATGTGAATTGAGTTTGGTGGTCTCAGCCTGGCTCCCGGTGGGTGTGCTATGCGAGGTAAGCCTGTGCTTAGTACGCCCACCCCCCTCCCACAAAAACCACCACACTTACACGCACTCGAAATTGGGATAACATGCACTCACTTTGACCACACGGTCTCTAAAAAGAGAGGCGAAGGACTAACGGGGCTGGGCTAGATCCTCTCACTCCCTTATAGGGAGTCCCTCTGCCCCGTTGGGCTTCAAAGCGTAGCAGGTAGGGCGGGCTGTGTGGGAGGACCCCCTCACACCCGCCATTGCCACCCGGGGCATGGAGAAAGATGGCAGATTGCCTCTGGGGGAGGCCTGCCTACTCCCAACTACTGCAGTCCGGCTCCTCTCTCGAGTACACGCACAAAAATACACTTAAAATAAAAAATAAAAAAAAGAACTTGATATAGAATTAGAAAATCTACGAATTTCAGGGAGCCAATTTTCCTCTAATGCTGACTTGTACAGCACTTGGAAAAATACAATACAAATGTTGTCTAAGAAAGGATCAAAAGATCAGCTAGCCTTTGCATACAAGTGGCAAAAAAAACTTGAATAAAAGGGAAATAAAGCATTTAGAAGGAATAATCACCAAGACAGTACGGTATATACATCTGACTCTGATGCATCTATTTCATCATCTTCTATTTATTCCCAGAAACTTGCAAACAAAACGCCACTAGGATCATAGGGAAGAGGACGCTCACTGAAACGTGGTAATGGTGGTGGGCATAATGCACAAGGGGGGATTAATAAATGTATAGTATCACCTCAATCACAGAGCAATTGTTCCAATACCAGTCAAGAACAAGGGTTAGAAACACATGGTGACCTGGTGATGGGCAGCACTCCCCTTTCAATGTTTACAACGGACATGGAACCTACTAACCCAAGAGATTTAGGAGCTACTCCTAAAATTGATTGTAGACATGCTAACTCTGGTCCTGCCCCTTTAGGACCATCACAGGTTCCACCAACACCCATCCCTCAGATGAGAATGGGAAAGATGGACCCGTTTGTGGTAAAGCAATCAGGATTAGACATAGTTAATCTGTCCTTGTATACTCTGTCCCCTGTTGAAATTGAGGTCCTGGGACTAGGGCTCAGTTTCTGTCCACTGCAAAAGATCGATAAATTTATGTTAACTAAAGACTTGCACCGTTTTGCGAGAAATTTAACCTACAAATACATATTGGACTCTGACAGGGGACGAGTAGTGGGGAAGGAAGAGGAATTATATAAGGGCTTTAACCTGCCTGGCGGTATTCCCGAGTCTGACTCGGGGTTAGATTTTCATGCTGCGAGCGGTAACCCCGAGTCAGACTCGGGCTTGCCTCGCTAGATCCACAGGCATGTTTTACTTACCTTGTCCCTGGATCCAGCGATGCCACCGCGCTGTGTGAGCGAGCGGGACCTCGCTCGATTCACACAGTGCCTCTGTGTGACGCCGATCTCCGTTCCCTGCGACGTTACGACGCACGGGGACGGAGAACGGCGCCAAATTCAAAAAAGTAAACAAACACTTTACATACAGTATACTGTAATCTTATAGATTACAGTACTGTATGTAAAAAAAAACACACCCCCCTTGTCCCTAGTGGTCTGCCCAGTGTCCTGCATGTCATTTTATATAATAAAAACTTTTCTTTCTCCCTGCAAACTGTAGACTGTCCATAGCAACCAAAAGTGTCCCTTTATGTCAAAAATAGTTTTAGATCAGCTAAAAAACAGCGATAATAAATTATCACTTGCAGAATTGTGCGATAGCGATTTGTGGGGAAATTCGTCATAAAAAAATAAAAGTAATGACAGCGACAATTCTGCAACTGAGCAAATTTCAGTGATTTTGATTTGATTACATTATTGAATAATTTTTATTATAATTATATTATTATTTGTTATAGTTACTTATAATTATTTATTATATTATAATTTATAATTTTGTTTTTAAAAAAAATGTCATACCCGGGATGCCTATTAGAATCTTGTTTGGTCAGATTTAAGCGAGTTATTTCTAAAAATTACAGGCCTACAGTATAAAACACCAAATTTCCTTGCAAATAATGGTACCGCTTTCAGCATGTTTTTTCTGAAAGTATCATACCGCCAGGGAGGTAAAGGTGCAGGACTTTAGGGCCCTAAAAATTCTCATCCAACTACTTGATGAAAATGAAAATTCAGAGGAATCAGTTGATTCTATGAATGAGGATGAGGACTCTGAAACAGAACAGGCACCTGAACCATGCAAATTCAAACCCAAGTCACAAAAATTCCCAAACCTTCAGACTTCACTTGCGGCTTGGGCGTTTTTGAAACAGACCAAGAAACAAAATTGAGAATTTTGTGTTCCCTAAGACATTGGACTATAATCTATCTTGTGCACGGCATCAGGTGTTGATCCTATTAACATGTAATAGTGAATTAATTATCAAACCCTCAGACAAGGGAGGTAATGTTGTGGTTATGGATAGAGCCCAGTATATTCGCATCGCAAACGTCATCGCATGAGAAACGTCATTGCATGAAAATACTGCCAGCGTGACTCGTGGGTGGATGCCCCCCCCCCATATGCAGCTAGCGTGACCATGGGAACACGGGGGACTGCCCCCCCCCCGCATGACCCCTGGAGATGCGGGTGGAAAGCCCCCCCCATGCAGCCTGTGTGCAACCCCCCCCCCCCCCCAGTATGGCCTGGAATGTGTGGATGGATGCCCCCCACAATACCCAAACATGCCCAGGATGAGTGGCTGGAAAGATGCCCCCCCCCCTGCTGCCAGCGTGAGCACCTGCAAGGACCAACAGGAAAGTAGCCAGGATTCCTACCCCCACGTGACCACCGGGAGTCGAGCCCCCCCCCATGGAACTGGCGCGAGAATCAACTGGTAGCGGCTCCCCCTGACTGTCAGCATACCGAGCGGGTGGGCGGGCCCCAACCATGCTGCATACAACACAGGGATGCCAGGGAGAAGCGGACAGCGTCAGGCGCCCCCCCCCCCCACTCAGGTGCCTGCATGGGACCAGGCGAAGGAAGGGAGACATGCGGAAGTCCCCCACGTGAGTACCGGGAGGCGAGCACTCAGTATGTGGGAGGATGGACGCCCCCCTCAGCGTGCGCCCAAAATCCGACAGGGAGGAGGAATGGCGGCCTTGCAAGCTGCCGGCATGTGCCCAGACGAGTGGGTGAATGGATGACCGCCCCCCCCCCTCTCCCAGCAGCATGCACCCGGAGAAGTGTGCCCCCCTCTGTGAGAGCCCGGAAGGGTGGAGGGAGAGCTCCCGCTCCCCCCCATGACGCAGAGGTACCGCCACAAGGCTTCAGCTTCTGCTGCTGCCGCCGCTCAGCTAACACTGCCACCGAAACCGGAAGTGACGCGGCCCCCCCCCCAGTCAACCCAGAATCCAACGCCGAACCCAGCCCCGACAGGGAGGGAGTCCTAAGTACTCTTAGACTCCTCCCACAAACTCAGGTTGGCCTGCGGCCAGCCTTCTAACATACGTTTTTTTTTCAACTTTCTCACAAGAAGACTGGGTATCTCTGTTGCCACGAGCTGGGTTTACATACAACAATTCAGTTCATTCCGCAACTAAGCAATCCCCATTCTACGCAAACTATGGCTATCATCCGCTGTTTATGTCCAACTGTGTTTCGGAGTGTTCAGTACCCGCTGACATTGGATTTCTTCAATACCAATAATAAACATAACAAGGAAGTGTTCAATAAGAATAGGAGGGGAGAACTCAACTTGGAACCCGGAGATCAGGTGTGGCTGTCCACCCTTAACTTAAAGCTTGCTTGTCCTTCAAAGAAACTGGGCCCTAGATTTGTGGGGCCCTTCCCAATCAAGAGGAAGATTAACAGCGTAGGTTACGAACTAGAGTTGTCAGATTTGTTCCGCATTCACCCGGTTTTTCACATTGCTCTTCTGAAACCTGATGTCCCTGATCCCTTTCCTGGGCGAAGCACCGACCCTCCCGAACCGATCCTGGTTGATGGCGAGGAGGAGTTCGAAGTCGAGTCCATCTTGGATTGCAGGAAAAGGCGTAACCAAGTCCAGTTTCTGGTAAAATGGAAGGGATATGGTCCTGAAGAGAACTCATGGGAGCCTGAATGCAATATACACTCTGAAAGACAGGTTCAATCCTTTAAAAACTCTCACCCACTTAAGTTGGCCCAGTTGGGCATCCAGAGGCTGCACATTGGAGGGGGGCAATGTCATGGGCAAGTCTGCCCACTAGATGGTGATAGCGGCACATCGGTGTAAACGGGCGCGCGCAATCGCGGTAATGGCGTGCACGGGCATGCGCAATCATTGCACTTTGACTCGCACAAGCGACAGCAGCGCTCGGGGCACGTGCTGACGCCATATTGGCGCCAGATTTGACTATTTGTGCCTGGGTTGTCCAGTAAGATATTGCGGAGTAATGTATGATCCACGGAATCTCATACATTGGAGGAGGAGAGCTGTGTGCCCTTACTGCTGCTTCCTGTAAGAGGAGATCCGGAGCAGACGAGGCCTTGATCCACCTGACAACCTTGGCAGAGGTTTGTTTCTGCTGACGCGCATTTGACTTCACATCCGAGGTCACAACGTTCTGGTAAGAGTACCTTATATTATTTGGGCCCAGTGGGCATGGAGCCTAAGGAGGCACTTGAAGATAGATGGTCTGCATGGTCGAGTCGGCAGAAGAAAGCCATTACTATGCAAATGCCAAAAAAAGTATACCGCTTACAATACACCAAACAGCACAGAGACAAGCCTCAAACCTTCTGCCACAAAGTCATTTGGAGTGATGAGACCAAAAGTTTTGTTTTTGGCAACAACCATAAACTTTTCATTTGGAGAGGAGTCAACAAAGCCTATGATGAAAGGTCCACCAATCCTATTGTTAAACACTGAGGTGGATTGCTGATTTTTTTGGAGATGTGTGAGCTACTGTACAAAACACACAGGAAATTTGGTCAAAATTGATGGCAAGATGAATGCAGTATGTTATCAAAAAATACTGGAGGAACATTTCCATTCATCAGCCAGGAAGCTACACATGGGATTTACTTGGGCATTTTGACATGACAATGATCCAAAACACAAGGCCAAGTCGACCTGTCATTGGCTACTGCAGAATAAAGCGAAGGTTCTGGAGTGGACATCTCAGTCTCCTGACCTCAATATCAGCAGCGCGCGGGCACGTGCTGACGCCATCTTGGCGACAGATTTCACTATTTAAGGGAGCTGACTCTGGGGCCTCTTGCTGTTCGGTCTACAGCGTGTTCTGAGACAAACCTGATACCCGTTATCCGTTACTTGCTTGTTCCTGAGACCCGGCTTGCTCCCGACTACCCCTGATCTCTGCCTTGATCTCGGCTTGTCTGACCACGTCTCTGCCTGTCCCTCTGGTCTGTCTGCTGCCCGCTAGTTGCCAACCTGGCTGGGACCACGACTCTGCTTCTGCTCTGACCCTGCACGTGGATCCGCCCACCAGTGTATGACCCGGCCTGTCATGTGTGTATCTGTACGGGGCTGACAGGAGACAAGGAACGCCTCGCTCTACGTGTGCTGTGTACATACGGATCTCGGCTCTCTCTCTCCCCCGGTATACGGCGCTGTGTCAGGCTGAGAATAGAGCAGTTTGTGCCTGGGTTGTCCATTAAGATATTGCGGAGTAATGTATGATCCACGGAATCTCATACATTGGAGGGGGAGAGCTGTGTGCCCTTACTGCTGCTTCCTGTAAGAGGAGATCCGGAGCAGACGAGGCCTTGATCCACCTGACAACCTTGGCAGAGGTTTGTTTCTGCTGACGCGCATTTGACTTCACATCCGAGGTCACAACGTTCTGGTAAGAGTACCTTATATTATTTGGGCCACAGCGGTGATCCCTCCAGTGTGGTGGTGGTGTTCGGCAACTTTGTCTTGCTCCTTTCTCATCTACCTGGTCTTTGGAAGAATTTGGACTTTTCCCTCTTTCTGGATTGTTCCCTCTTTCTGATTTGTAACAGGACTTGGACATAAATATCAGTGCTTGTGCCTATTCATGTATTTGTGTTACATATCTGGACCTGGTTTGGACCAAGGACTGTGTCCAGTACCCTCTTGAACATATAGTCCATCCGTATAGCTAATTCTATTTTTTGATATTTTTGTTCAGTGGAAATTATGCTTAGGACTATCATGCTTTTCTCCTAACACCCACATTGTCTATTTGAACATTGGGAAGGTTACTGATTGCCTAAATTTTCCTATGCTCTGAAAATTATTGTTTTCAATAATATTTTTCTCTTGGTCTTCTGAGACACCTCTTCTGGGACACTCTATATTGGAATATATGTGTATTTATATATATATATATATATATATATATATATATATATATATATATATATATATATATATATATATATATATATATATATATATATATATATATATATATATATGTTTTTTTCACATAATTAGTGTATTTATGCAACTCAGATTTTTTCATTTATGCACTTTATCACAATATTGTTATTTATTCACTTAATTGATACTAGTTTCATATATTTTATTTAGCGCAACTTATTGTTTTTCCATTTTATGACCCGGCCTGCCTGAACTTGCTACTGTCTGTACTACGATACACCTCCCTCAGTTGCTAATCCCGGCTTCCTGCACCTAGCTCCGG
The DNA here is from genome assembly GCF_905171775.1 of Rana temporaria. Classification (NCBI taxonomy): domain Eukaryota; kingdom Metazoa; phylum Chordata; class Amphibia; order Anura; family Ranidae; genus Rana; species Rana temporaria. The sequence continues at coordinate 8,579,411 of NC_053489.1, read as the reverse complement.
TCAACTGCTGTCCAGTCATCCTCAGCACCGCTGACTTCTCTCTCTGGAGTGCACAGGATCCCAGCTCAGCCCAGCGTTCCTGCCAAGCGCTTGTGCGACTCTGCACTCTCAGGTTCTCTGTTTTTATGTCACACACAGACAATTATACCTAAACAGGCTAAAGTTGCAAGGCCCTGACGAAGCACGAAAGTGCGAAACTTGTCGGCATCTGCACATAACACTTTACCATTGTTCTGTAACTATTGTGGTCAATTTCATGCAATATATGTTTTTATGAACTATTTTTACATATAATTAAACTTTTTTGATTAATTTGTAAATCTTTGTCTTTGGTGTGCTTACCCTATTACTAACAATTGACACCTCACATTTAAAATCCCAATATCTGAAACAAGGGATTCCCTCTACCATTTATCTATCCTGTTTTTTTAATTGCTGCTTCTTATGGGATTGTGAGTATTTGCCAATTAGTTGTGGAAAACATAAAATAAACCCTGGCCACTTGGGGCGTCTATCTTCACCACACAGGAACCTATCTATGGAGTCTGGCACAGCCTAGTGCTGGGCAGACACTGCTCTTCATACAGCAGAAAAAACAATAGTCTCTTTTTGATTTTTATCACACAGAAAAATCAATCACCACCTCACCTCCTCAGAAGACTTTCAGCTACTGCTCTCCTTACTCACAAAGCCTCAGGATACAGCAAATCAGTGGTAATCCTCTGGATTACTTATAGAGTAATTGTCTCATTCTGAACAGCTGAAGTTTTCCAATGCCCTTAAACCTTTTCTGGCTACTTCTGCAGCCGACGCCTAATAACAATTGGTGTATTGTCTAAACAAGGCAGAAATGTATCTCCTGCCTGTGACAACATCCGCAGATTTACCTGACTTCCTGTCACACCACCTTTACTTTTTTCCTTGTATGCTATTCTATTGGGTGTAAAACCCGTCATATGGTGGGAAATCGTGTCCTAGTAAAAGGTGATACCAAACTAATTATCTATATATGTCTTGTTAAATACTTCTAACCGATTCCAGTGTTAAATCAGTTCTGCATGGTGTGTTGTATTGGATAGGAGGGCTATTCTAGGTGGGAGGGAGGGAGTATATATATATATATATATATATATATATAATTATTATTATTTTTTTTTTCCTGTGTCGCAGTTTTCAGGCCCAGATTGGGAAAAATTCCTAGACTCTATCCAAAAGTCCTGTACTCCACAAGTCAAAACTGAAGTTGGACTTGATGTATTCTTTATTAAACTAAGGAGACTTATGAAAAATAAATCAAATCTGGGCTGGCATATTAGATTTTTTGACCGGTATTTGAGGGAGTGAGTCAACTCTCAGGGACTTAGGGTACAGATCTTCCCTACATTTGAGGTAACGGAAACAGCATTCAAGGAAAAATGGGAAGCTACCTTAAATCAATGTTCAGCCAATATGATGGCGATCCTGAGAGATAAACATCATGCTAAATTAGTAGAACTTGATATAGAAATGTGGGAGCTCAACGCGATTGGCACTGCGCTGACAAGCCATTCACCTCTGCAGCTAGGGGTTCGGATCCCGGTCTCGGCTACATGTGAATTGAGTTTGGTGGTCTCAGCCTGGCTCCCGGTGGGTGTGCTATGCGAGGTAAGCCTGTGCTTAGTACGCCCACCCCCCTCCCACAAAAACCACCACACTTACACGCACTCGAAATTGGGATAACATGCACTCACTTTGACCACACGGTCTCTAAAAAGAGAGGCGAAGGACTAACGGGGCTGGGCTAGATCCTCTCACTCCCTTATAGGGAGTCCCTCTGCCCCGTTGGGCTTCAAAGCGTAGCAGGTAGGGCGGGCTGTGTGGGAGGACCCCCTCACACCCGCCATTGCCACCCAGGGCATGGAGAAAGGTGGCAGATTGCCTCTGGGGGAGGCCTGCCTACTCCCAACTCCTGCAGTCCGGCTCCTCTCTCGAGTACACGCACAAAAATACACTTAAAATAAAAAATAAAAAAAAGAACTTGATATAGAATTAGAAAATCTACGAATTTCGGGGAGCCAATTTTCCTCTAATGCTGACTTGTACAGCACTTGGAAAAATACAATACAAATGTTGTCTAAGAAAGGATCAAAAGATCAGCTAGCCTTTGCATACAAGTGGCAAAAAAAACTTGAATAAAAGGGAAATAAAGCATTTAGAAGGAATAATCACCAAGACAGTATGGTATATACATCTGACTCTGATGCATCTATTTCATCATCTTCTATTTATTCCCAGAAACTTGCAAACAAAACGCCACTAGGATCATCGGGAAGAGGACGCTCACTGAAACGTGGTAATGGTGGTGGGCATAATGCACAAGGGGGGATTAATAAATGTATAGTATCACCTCAATCACAGAGCAATTGTTCCAATACCAGTCAAGAACAAGGGTTAGAAACACATGGTGACCTGGTGATGGGCAGCACTCCCCTTTCAATGTTTACCACGGACAGGGAACCTACTAACCCAAGAGATTTAGGAGCTACTCCTAAAATTGATTGTAGACATGCTAACTCTGGTCCTGCCCCTTTAGGACCATCACAGGTTCCACCAACACCCATCCCTCAGATGAGAATGGGAAAGATGGACCCGTTTGTGGTAAAGCAATCAGGATTAGACATAGTTAATCTGTCCTTGTATACTCTGTCCCCTGTTGAAATTGAGGTCCTGGGACTAGGGCTCAGTTTCTGTCCACTGCAAAAGATCGATAAATTTATGTTAACTAAAGACTTGCACCGTTTTGCGAGAAATTTAACCTACAAATACATATTGGACTCTGACAGGGGACGAGTAGTGGGGAAGGAAGAGGAATTATATAAGGGCTTTAACCTGCCTGGCGGTATTCCCGAGTCTGACTCGGGGTTAGATTTTCATGCTGCGAGCGGTAACCCCGAGTCAGACTCGGGCTTGCCTCGCTAGATCCACAGGCATGTTTTACTTACCTTGTCCCTGGATCCAGCGATGCCACCGCGCTGTGTGAGCGAGCGGGACCTCGCTCGATTCACACAGTGCCTCCGTGTGACGCCGATCTCCGTTCCCTGCGACGTTACGACGCACGGGGACGGAGAACGGCGCCAAATTCAAAAAAGTAAACAAACACTTTACATACAGTATACTGTAATCTTATAGATTACAGTACTGTATGTAAAAAAAACACACCCCCCTTGTCCCTAGTGGTCTGTCCTGTGTCATGCATGTCATTTTATATAATAAAAACGTTTCTTTCTCCCTGCAAACTGTAGACTGTCCATAGCAACCAAAAGTGTCCCTTTATGTCAAAAATAGTTTTAGATCAGCTAAAAAACAGCGATAATAAATTATCACTTGCAGAATTGTGCGATAGCGATTTGTGGGGAAATTCGTCATAAAAAAATAAAAGTAATGACAGCAACAATTCTGCAACTGAGCAAATTTCAGTGATTTTGATTTGATTACATTATTGAATAATTTTTATTATAATTATATTATTATTTGTTATAGTTACTTATAATTATTTATTATATTATAATTTATAATTTTGTTTTTAAAAAAAATGTCATACCCGGGATGCCTATTAGAATCTTGTTTGGTCAGATTTAAGCGAGTTATTTCTAAAAATTACAGGCCTACAGTATAAAACACCAAATTTCCTTGCAAATAATGGTACCGCTTTCAGCATGTTTTTTCTGAAAGTATCATACCGCCAGGGAGGTAAAGGTGCAGGACTTTAGGGCCCTAAAAATTCTCATCCAACTACTTGATGAAAATGAAAATTCAGAGGAATCAGTTGATTCTATGAATGAGGATGAGGACTCTGAAACAGAACAGGCACCTGAACCATGCAAATTCAAACCCAAGTCACAAAAATTCCCAAACCTTCAGACTTCACTTGCGGCTTGGGCGTTTTTGAAACAGACCAAGAAACAAAATTGAGAATTTTGTGTTCCCTAAGACATTGGACTATAATCTATCTTGTGCACGGCATCAGGTGTTGATCCTATTAACATGTAATAGTGAATTAATTATCAAACCCTCAGACAAGGGAGGTAATGTTGTGGTTATGGATAGAGCCCAGTATATTCGCATCGCAAACGTCATCGCATGAGAAACGTCATTGCATGAAAATACTGCCAGCGTGACTCGTGGGTGGATGCCCCCCCCCCATATGCAGCTAGCGTGACCATGGGAACACGGGGGACTGCCCCCCCCGCATGACCCCTGGAGATGCGGGTGGAAAGCCCCCCCCATGCAGCCTGTGTGCAACCCCCCCCCCCCCCCAGTATGGCCTGGAATGTGTGGATGGATGCCCCCCACAATACCCAAACATGCCCAGGATGAGTGGCTGGAAAGATGCCCCCCCCCCTGCTGCCAGCGTGAGCACCTGCAAGGACCAACAGGAAAGTAGCCAGGATTCCTACCCCCACGTGACCACCGGGAGTCGAGCCCCCCCCCATGGAACTGGCGCGAGAATCAACTGGTAGCGGCTCCCCCTGACTGTCAGCATACCGAGCGGGTGGGCGGCCCCAACCATGCTGCATACAACACAGGGATGCCAGGGAGAAGCGGACAGCGTCAGGCGCCCCCCCCCCCCACTCAGGTGCCTGCATGGGACCAGGCGAAGGAAGGGAGACATGCGGAAGTCCCCCACGTGAGTACCGGGAGGCGAGCACTCAGTATGTGGGAGGATGGACGCCCCCCTCAGCGTGCGCCCAAAATCCGACAGGGAGGAGGAACGGCGGCCTTGCAAGCTGCCGGCATGTGCCCAGACGAGTGGGTGAATGGATGACCGCCCCCCCCCCCCTCTCCCAGCAGCATGCACCCGGAGAAGTGTGCCCCCCTCTGTGAGAGCCCGGAAGGGTGGAGGGAGAGCTCCCGCTCCCCCCCATGACGCAGAGGTACCGCCACAAGGCTTCAGCTTCTGCTGCTGCCGCCGCTCAGCTAACACTGCCACCGAAACCGGAAGTGACGCGGCCCCCCCCCCCAGTCAACCCAGAATCCAACGCCGAACCCAGCCCCGACAGGGAGGGAGTCCTAAGTACTCTTAGACTCCTCCCACAAACTCAGGTTGGCCTGCGGCCAGCCTTCTAACATACGTTTTTTTTTCAACTTTCTCACAAGAAGACTGGGTATCTCTGTTGCCACGAGCTGGGTTTACATACAACAATTCAGTTCATTCCGCAACTAAGCAATCCCCATTCTACGCAAACTATGGCTATCATCCGCTGTTTATGTCCAACTGTGTTTCGGAGTGTTCAGTACCCGCTGACATTGGATTTCTTCAATACCAATAATAAACATAACAAGGAAGTGTTCAATAAGAATAGGAGGGGAGAACTCAACTTGGAACCCGGAGATCAGGTGTGGCTGTCCACCCTTAACTTAAAGCTTGCTTGTCCTTCAAAGAAACTGGGCCCTAGATTTGTGGGGCCCTTCCCAATCAAGAGGAAGATTAACAGCGTAGGTTACGAACTAGAGTTGTCAGATTTGTTCCGCATTCACCCGGTTTTTCACATTGCTCTTCTGAAACCTGATGTCCCTGATCCCTTTCCTGGGCGAAGCACCGACCCTCCCGAACCGATCCTGGTTGATGGCGAGGAGGAGTTCGAAGTCGAGTCCATCTTGGATTGCAGGAAAAGGCGTAACCAAGTCCAGTTTCTGGTAAAATGGAAGGGATATGGTCCTGAAGAGAACTCATGGGAGCCTGAATGCAATATACACTCTGAAAGACAGGTTCAATCCTTTAAAAACTCTCACCCACTTAAGTTGGCCCAGTTGGGCATCCAGAGGCTGCACATTGGAGGGGGGCAATGTCATGGGCAAGTCTGCCCACTAGATGGTGATAGCGGCACATCGGTGTAAACGGGCGCGCGCAATCGCGGTAATGGCGTGCACGGGCATGCGCAATCATTGCACTTTGACTCGCACAAGCGACAGCAGCGCTCGGGGCACGTGCTGACGCCATATTGGCGCCAGATTTGACTATTTGTGCCTGGGTTGTCCAGTAAGATATTGCGGAGTAATGTATGATCCACGGAATCTCATACATTGGAGGAGGAGAGCTGTGTGCCCTTACTGCTGCTTCCTGTAAGAGGAGATCCGGAGCAGACGAGGCCTTGATCCACCTGACAACCTTGGCAGAGGTTTGTTTCTGCTGACGCGCATTTGACTTCACATCCGAGGTCACAACGTTCTGGTAAGAGTACCTTATATTATTTGGGCCCAGTGGGCATGGAGCCTAAGGAGGCACTTGAAGATAGATGGTCTGCATGGTCGAGTCGGCAGAAGAAAGCCATTACTATGCAAATGCCAAAAAAAGTATACCGCTTACAATACACCAAACAGCACAGAGACAAGCCTCAAACCTTCTGCCACAAAGTCATTTGGAGTGATGAGACCAAAAGTTTTGTTTTTGGCAACAACCATAAACTTTTCATTTAGAGAGGAGTCAACAAAGCCTATGATGAAAGGTCCACCAATCCTATTGTTAAACACTGAGGTGGATTGCTGATTTTTTTGGAGATGTGTGAGCTACTGTACAAAACACACAGGAAATTTGGTCAAAATTGATGGCAAGAGGAATGCAGTATGTTATCAAAAAATACTGGAGGAACATTTCCATTCATCAGCCAGGAAGCTACACATGGGATTTACTTGGGCATTTTGACATGACAATGATCCAAAACACAAGGCCAAGTCGACCTGTCATTGGCTACTGCAGAATAAAGCGAAGGTTCTGGAGTGGACATCTCAGTCTCCTGACCTCAATATCAGCAGCGCGCGGGCACGTGCTGACGCCATCTTGGCGACAGATTTCACTATTTAAGGGAGCTGACTCTGGGGCCTCTTGCTGTTCGGTCTACAGCGTGTTCTGAGACAAACCTGATACCCGTTATCCGTTACTTGCTTGTTCCTGAGACCCGGCTTGCTCCCGACTACCCCTGATCTCTGCCTTGATCTCGGCTTGTCAGACCACGTCTCTGCCTGTCCCTCTGGTCTGTCTGCTGCCCGCTAGTTGCCAACCTGGCTGGGACCACGACTCTGCTTCTGCTCTGACCCTGCACGTGGATCCGCCCACCAGTGTATGACCCGGCCTGTCATGTGTGTATCTGTACGGGGCTGACAGGAGACAAGGAACGCCTCGCTCTACGTGTGCTGTGTACATACGGATCTCGGCTCTCTCTCTCCCCCGGTATACGGCGCCGTGTCAGGCTGAGAATGCAGAAACTTGTGCCTGGGTTGTCCATTAATAGATTGCGGAGTAATGTATGATCCACGGAATCTCATACATTGGAGGAGGAGAGCTGTGTGCCCTTACTGCTGCTTCCTGTAAGAGGAGATCCGGAGCAGACGAGGCCTTGATCCACCTGACAACCTTGGCAGAGGTTTGTTTCTGCTGACGCGCATTTGACTTCACATCCGAGGTCACAACGTTCTGGTAAGAGTACCTTATATTATTTGGGCCACAGCGGTGATCCCTCCAGTGTGGTGGTGGTGTTCGGCAACTTTGTCTTGCTCCTTTCTCATCTACCTGGTCTTTGGAAGAATTTGGACTTTTCCCTCTTTCTGGATTGTTCCCTCTTTCTGATTTGTAACAGGACTTGGACATAAATATCAGTGCTTGTGCCTATTCATGTATTTGTGTTACATATCTGGACCTGGTTTGGACCAAGGACTGTGTCCAGTACCCTCTTGAACATATAGTCCATCCGTATAGCTAATTCTATTTTTTGATATTTTTGTTCAGTGGAAATTATGCTTAGGACTATCATGCTTTTCTCCTAACACCCACATTGTCTATTTGAACATTGGGAAGGTTACTGATTGCCTAAATTTTCCTATGCTCTGAAAATTATTGTTTTCAATAATATTTTTATCTTGGTCTTCTGAGACACCTCTTCTGGGACACTCTATATTGGAATATATGTGTATTTATTTATTTATATATTATATATATATATATATATATATATATATATATATATATATATATATATATATATATATATATATATATATGTTTTTTTCACATAATTAGTGTATTTATGCAACTCAGATTTTTTCATTTATGCACTTTATCACAATATTGTTATTTATTCACTTAATTGATACTAGTTTCATATATTTTATTTAGCGCAACTTATTGTTTTTCCATTTTATGACCCGGCCTGCCTGAACTTGCTACTGTCTGTACTACGATACACCTCCCTCAGTTGCTAATCCCGGCTTCCTGCACCTAGCTCCGGTCAACTGCTGTCCAGTCATCCTCAGCACCGCTGACTTCTCTCTCTGGAGTGCACAGTATCCCAGCTCAGCCCAGCGTTCCTGCCAAGCGCTTGTGCGACTCTGCACTCTCAGGTTCCCTGTTTTTATGTCACACACAGACCACTATACCTAAACAGGCTAAAGTTGCAAGGCCCTGACGAAGCACGAAAGTGCGAAACTTGTCGGCATCTGCACATAACACTTTACCATTGTTCTGTAACTATTGTGGTCAATTTCATGCAATATATGTCTTTATGAACTATTTTTACATATATTAAACTTTTTTGATTAATTTGTAAATCTTTGTCTTTGGTGTGCTTACCCTATTACTAACAATTGACACCTCACATTTAAAATCCCAATATCTGAAACAAGGGATTCCCTCTACCATTTATCTATCCTGTTTTTTTAATTGCTGCTTCTTATGGGATTGTGAGTATTTGCCAATTAGTTGTGGAAAACATAAAATAAACCCTGGCCACTTGGGGCGTCTATCTTCACCACACAGGAACCTATCTATGGAGTCTGGCACAGCCTAGTGCTGGGCAGACACTGCTCTTCATACAGCAGAAAAAACAATAGTCTCTTTTTGATTTTTATCACACAGAAAAATCAATCACCACCTCACCTCCTCAGAAGACTTTCAGCTACTGCTCTCCTTACTCACAAAGCCTCAGGATACAGCAAATCAGTGGTAATCCTCTGGATTACTTATAGAGGACTTAATTGCCTAATTCTGAACAGCTGAAGTTTTCCAATGCCCTTAAACCTTTTCTGGCTACTTCTGCAGCCGACGCCTAATAACAATTGGTGTATTGTCTAAACAAGGCAGAAATGTATCTCCTGCCTGTGACAACATCCGCAGATTTACCTGACTTCCTGTCACACCACCTTTACTTTTTTCCTTGTATGCTATTCTATTGGGTGTAAAACCCGTCATATGGTGGGAAATCGTGTCCTAGTAAAAGGTGATACCAAACTAATTATCTATATATGTCTTGTTAAATACTTCTAACCGATTCCAGTGTTAAATCAGTTCTGCATGGTGTGTTGTATTGGATAGGAGGGCTATTCCAAGTGGGAGGGAGGGAGTATATATATATATATATATATATATATATATATATATATTAATATATATATATATATATATATATATATATATATATATATATATATATATATATATATATATATATATATATATATATATATATATATATATATTTTTTTTTTTTTTTTTTTTCTGTGTCGCAGTTTTCAGGCCCAGATTGGGAAAAATTCCTAGACTCTATCCAAAATTCCTGTACTCCACAAGTCAAAACTGAAGTTGGACTTGATGTATTCTTTATTAAACTAAGGAGACTTATGAAAAATAAATCAAATCTGGGCTGGCATATTAGATTTTTTGACCGGTATTTGAGGGAGTGAGTCAACTCTCAGGGACTTAGGGTACAGATCTTCCCTACATTTGAGGTAACGGAAACAGCATTCAAGGAAAAACGGGAAGCTACCTTAAATCAATGTTCAGCCCATATGATGGCGATCCTGAGAGATAAACATCATGCTGAATTAGTAGAACTTGATATAGAAATGTGGGAGCTGCGGTGGCTCAACGCTATTGGCACTGCGCTGACAAGCCATTCACCTCTGCAGCTAGGGGTTCGGATCCCGGTCTCGGCTACATGAGAATTGAGTTTGGTGGTCTCAGCCCGGCTCCCGGTGGGTGTGCTATGCGAGGTAAGCCTGCGCTTAGTACGCCCACCCCCCTCCCACAAAAACCACCACACTTACACGGACTCGAAATTGGGTTAACATGCACGCACTTTGACCACGCGGTCTCTAAAAAGAGAGGCGAAGGACTAACGGGGCTGGTTGAGCGGGCTAGATCCTCTCACTCCCTTATAGGGAGTCTCTCTGCCCCGTTGGGCTTCAAAGCGTAGCAGGTAGGGCGGGCTGTGTGGGAGGACCCCCTCACACACCCGCCATTGCCACCCGGGGCATGGAGAAAGGTGGCAGATTGCCTCTGGGGGAGGCCTCCCAACTCCTGCAGTCTGGCTGCTCTCTCGAGTACACGCACAAAATACACTTGAAATAAAAAAAAAAACTTGATATAGAAATAGAAAATCTACGAATTTCGGGGAGCCAATTTTCCTCTAATGCTGACTTGTACAGCACTTGGAAAAATACAATACAAATTTTGTCTAAGAAAGGATCAAAAGATCAGCTAGCCTTTGCATAAAAGTGTCAAAAAAAACTTTAATAAAAGGGAAATAAAGCATTTAGAAGGAATAATCACCAAGACAGTACGGTATATAAATCTGACTCTGATGCATCTATTTCATCATCTTCTATGTATTCCCAGAAACTTGCAAACAAAACGCCACGAGGATCATCGGGAAGAGGACGCTCACTGAAACGTGGTAATGGTGGTGGGCATAATGCACAAGGGGGGATTAATAAATGTATAGTATCACCTCAATCACAGAGCAATTGTTCCAATACCAGTCAAGAACAAGGGTTAGAAACACATGGTGACCTGGTGATGGGCAGCACTCCCCTTTCAATGTTTACCACGGACAGGGAACATACTAACCCAAGAGATTTAGGAGCTACTCCTAAAATTGATTGTAGACATGCCAACTCTGGTCCTGCCCCTTTAGGACCATCACAGGTTCCACCAACACCCATCCCTCAGATGAGAATGGGAAAGATGGACCCGTTTGTGGTAAAGCAATCAGGATTAGACGTAGTTAATCTGTCCTTGTATACTCTTTCCCCTGTTGAAATTGAGGTCCTTGGACTAGGGCTCAGTTTCTGTCCACTGCAAAAGATCGATAAATTTATGTTAACTAAAGACTTGCACCGTTTTGCCAGAAATGTAACCTACAAATACATATTGGACTCTGACAGGGGATGAGTAGTGGGGAAGGAAGAGGAATTATACAAGGGCTTTAAGGTGCAGGACTTTAGGGCCCTAAAAATTCTCATCCAACTACTTGATGAAAATGAAAAATCTGAGGAATCAGTTGATTCTATGAATGAGGATGAGGACTCTGAAACCGAACAGGCACCTGAACCATGCAAATTCAAACCCAAGTCACAAAAATTCACAAACCTTCAGACTTCACCTGCGGTTTGGGCGTTTTTGAAACAGACCAAGAAACAAAATTGAGAATTGTGTGTTCCCTAAAACATTGGACTATAATCCATCTTGTGCACAGCATCAGGTGTAAATTAATTCACTATTAGATGTTAATTGGATCATCAAACCCTCAGACAAGGGAGGTAATGTTGTGGTTATGGATAGAGCCCAGTATATTCGCATCGCAAACGTCATTGCATGAGAAACGTCATTGCATGAAAATACTGCCAGCGTGACTCGTGGGTGGATGCCCCCCCCCCCCATATGCAGCTAGCGTGACCATGGGAACACGGGGGACTGAAAACCCCCCCCCCCCCCCCCGCATGACCCCTGGAGATGCGGGTGGAAAGCCCCCCCCCTCATGCAGCCTGTGTGCAACCCCCTGCAGCTCCCCCCCCCCAGTATGGCCTGGGATGTGTGGATGCCCCCCCACAATACCCAAACATGCCCAGGATGAGTGGCTGGAAAGATGCCCCCCCCCCTGCTGCCAGCGTGAGCACCTGCAAGGACCAACAGGAAAGTAGCCAGGATTCCTACCCCCACGTGACCACCGGGAGTCGAGCCCCCCCCCCATGGAACTAGCGCGAGAATCAACTGGTAGCGGCTCCCCCTCCCCCTGACTGTCAGCATACCGAGCGGGTGGGCGGCCCCAACCATGCTGCATACAACACAGGGATGCCAGGGAGAAGCGGACAGCGTCAGGCGCCCCCCCCCACTCAGGTGCCTGCATGGGACCAGGCGAAGGAAGGGAGACATGCGGAAGTCCCCCACGTGAGTACCGGGAGGCGAGCACTCAGTATGTGGGAGGATGGACGCCCCCCTCAGCGTGCGCCCAAAAGCCGACGGAGGAGGAACGGGCGGCCTTGCAAGCTGCCGGCATGTGCCCGGAGGAGTGGGTGGATGGATGACCGGCCCCCCCTCTCCCAGCAGCATGCACCCGGAGAAGTGTGCCCCCCTCTGTGAGAGCCCGGAAGGGTGGAGGGAGAGCTCCCGCTCCCCCCCATGACGCAGAGGTACCGCCACAAGGCTTCAGCTTCTGCTGCCGCCGCTCAGCTAACACTGCCACCGAAACCGGAAGTGACGCGGTCCCCCCCCAGTCAACCCAGAATCCAACGCCGAACCCAGCCCTGACAGGGAGGGAGTCCTAAGTACTCTTAGACTCCTCCCACAAACTCGGGTTGGCCTGCGGCCAGCCTTCTAACATACGTTGTTTTTCAACTTTCTCACAAGAAGACTGGGTATCTCTGTTGCCACGAGCTGGGTTTACATACAACAATTCAGTTCATTCCGCAACTAAGCAATCCCCATTCTACGCAAACTATGGCTATCATCCGCTGTTTATGTCCAACTGTGTTTCGGAGTGTTCAGTACCCGCTGACATTGGATTTCTTCAATACCAATAATAAACATAACAAGGAAGTGTTCAATAAGAATAGGAGGGGAGAACTCAACTTGGAACCCGGAGATCAGGTGTGGCTGTCCACCCTTAACTTAAAGCTTGCTTGTCCTTCAAAGAAACTGGGCCCTAGATTTGTGGGGCCCTTCCCAATCAAGAGGAAGATTAACAGCGTAGGTTACGAACTAGAGTTGTCAGATTTGTTCCGCATTCACCCGGTTTTTCACATTGCTCTTCTGAAACCTGATGTCCCTGATCCCTTTCCTGGGCGAAGCACCGACCCTCCCGAACCGATCCTGGTTGATGGCGAGGAGGAGTTCGAAGTCGAGTCCATCTTGGATTGCAGGAAAAGGCGTAACCAAGTCCAGTTTCTGGTAAAATGGAAGGGATATGGCCCTGAAGAGAACTCATGGGAGCCTGAATGCAATATACACTCTGAAAGACTGGTTCAATCCTTTAAGGACTCTCACCCACTTAAGTTGGCCCAGTTGGGCATCCAGAGGCTGCACATTGGAGGGGGGCAATGTCATGGGCAAGTCTGCCCACTAGTTGGTGATAGCGGCACATCGGTGTAAACGGGCGCGCGCAATCGCGGTAATGGCGTGCACGGGCATGCGCAATCATTGCACTTTGACTCGCACAAGCGACAGCAGCGCTCGGGGCACGTGCTGACGCCATATTGGCGCCAGATTTGACTATTTGTGCCTGGGTTGTCCAGTAAGATATTGCGGAGTAATGTATGATCCACGGAATCTCATACATTGGAGGAGGAGAGCTGTGTGCCCATACTGCTGCTTCCTGTAAGAGGAGATCCGGAGCAGACGAGGCCTTGATCCACCTGACAACCTTGGCAGAGGTTTGTTTCTGCTGACGCGCATTTGACTTCACATCCGAGGTCACAACGTTCTGGTAAGAGTACCTTATATTATTTGGGCCCAGTGGGCATGGAGCCTAAGGAGGCACTTGAAGATAGATGGTCTGCATGGTCGAGTCGGCAGAAGAAAGCCATTACTTTGCAAATGCCACAAAAAGTATACCGCTTACAATACACCAAACAGCACAGAGACAAGCCTCAAACCTTCTGCCACAAAGTCATTTGGAGTGATGAGACCAAAAGTTTTGTTTTTGGCAACAACCATAAACTTTTCATTTAGAGAGGAGTCAACAAAGCCTATGATGAAAGGTCCACCATTCCTATTATTAAACACTGAGGTGGATTGCTGATTTTTTTGGAGATGTGTGAGCTCCTGTACAAAACACACAGGAAATTTGGTCAAAATTGATGGCAAGAGGAATGCAGTATGTTATCAAAAAATACTGGAGGAACATTTCCATTCATCAGCCAGGAAGCTACACATGGGATTTACTTGGACATTTTGACATGACAATGATCCAAAACACAAGGCCAAGTCGACCTGTCATTGGCTACAGCAGAATAAAGCGAAGGTTCTGGAGTGGACATCTCAGTCTCCTGACCTCAATATCAGCAGCGCGCGGGCACGTGCTGACGCCATCTTGGCGCCAGATTTCACTATTTAAGGGAGCTGACTCTGGGGCCTCTTGCTGTTCGGTCTACAGCGTGTTCTGAGACAAACCTGATACCCGTTATCCGTTACTTGCTTGTTCCTGAGACCCGGCTTGCTCCCGACTACCCCTGATCTCTGCCTTGATCTCGGCTTGTCAGACCACGTCTCTGCCTGTCCCTCTGGTCTGTCTGCTGCCCGCTAGTTGCCAACCTGGCTGGGACCACGACTCTGCTTCTGCTCTGACCCTGCACGTGATCCGCCCACCAGTGTATGACCCGGCCTGTCATGTGTTTATCTGTACGGGGCTGACAGGAGACAAGGAACGCCTCGCTCTACGTGTGCTGTGTACGGACGTCTCGCTCTCTCTCCCCCGGTATACGGCACCGTGTCAGGCTGAGAATGCAGAAACTTGTGCCTGGGTTGTCCATTAATAGATTGCGGAGTAATGTATGATCCACGGAATCTCATACATTGGAGGAGGAGAGCTGTGTGCCCTTACTGCTGCTTCCTGTAAGAGGAGATCCGGAGCAGACGAGGCCTTGATCCACCTGACAACCTTGGCAGAGGTTTGTTTCTGCTGACGCGCATTTGACTTCACATCCGAGGTCACAACGTTCTGGTAAGAGTACCTTATATTATTTGGGCCACAGCGGTGATCCCTCCAGTGTGGTGGTGGTGTTTCTTTATTAGTGATATCCATGATTGGTTTTCATGTGTTGTTGGTTTAGTTCACTGATCCCCTCCACATGTGCTAGGTATCCCAGTTAATTATCTGGAGCCAATCACATGTGGGGTGGGACTAATAGGGGGAGTACTATCATGTGTGTGTATGTGTATATATATTTGAAATCTTTTGTTCATTGTTAGCTATGATTAAGCATTGAGACCAAAACGAAACGCGTCAGCCATTTTCCCTACTGTATGCTGTTAATTTTTTCCATCAATAAAGAGCACGTCTTTTTTCAAGACTTTTTGGAGTGCGGCTGTCCATCTTTTTCTCTATCCGCAAAGCGAAGGTTCTAGAGTGGACATCTCAGTCTCCTGACCTCAATATCAGCGGCGCGCGGGCACGTGCTGACGCCATCTTGGCGCCAGATTTGACTATTTAAGGGAGCTGACTCTGGGGCCTCTTGCTGTTCGGTCTACAGCGTGTTCTGAGACAAACCTGATACCCGTTATCCGTTACTTGCTTGTTCCTGAGACCCGGCTTGCTTCCGACTACCCCTGATCTCTGCCTTGATCTCGGCTTGTCTGACCACGTCTCTGCCTGTCCCCCTGGTCTGTCTGCTGCCCGCTAGTTGCCAACCTGGCTGGGACCACGACTCTGCTTCTGCTCTGACCCTGCACGTGATCCGCCCACCAGTGTATGACCCGGCCTGTCATGTGTTTATCTGTACGGGGCTGACAGGAGACAAGGAAAGCCTCGCTCTACGTGTGCTGTGTACGGACGTCTCGCTCTCTCTCCCCCGGTATACGGCACCGTGTCAGGCTGAGAATGCAGAAACTTGTGCCTGGGTTGTCCATTAATAGATTGCGGAGAAATGTATGATCCACGGAATCTCATACATTGGAGGAGGAGAGCTGTGTGCCCTTACTGCTGCTTCCTGTAAGAGGAGATCCGGAGCAGACGAGGCCTTGATCCACCTGACAACCTTGGCAGAGGTTTGTTTCTGCTGACGCGCATTTGACTTCACATCCGAGGTCACAACGTTCTGGTAAGAGTACCTTATATTATTTGGGCCACAGCGGTGATCCCTCCAGTGTGGTGTTCGGCAACTTTGTCTTGCTCCTTTCTCATCTACCTGGTCTTTGGAAGAATTTGGACTTTTCCCTCTTTCTGGATTGTTCCCTCTTTCTGATTTGTAACAGGACTTGGACATAAATATCAGTGCTTGTGCCTATTCATGTATTTGTGTTACATATCTGGACCTGGTTTGGACCAAGGACTGTGTCCAGTACCCTCTTGAACATATAGTCCATCCGTATAGTTAATTCTATTTTTTGATATTTTTGTTCAGTGGAAATTATGCTTAGGACTATCATGCTTTTCTCCTAACACACACATTGTCTATTTGAACATTGGGAAGGTTACTGATTGCCTAAATTTCCCTATGCTCTGAAAATTATTTTTTTCAATAATATTTTTCTCTTGGTCTTCTGAGACACCTCTTCTGGGGGACACTATATTGGAATATATGTGTATTTATTTATATATATGTTTTTTTTCACATAATTAGTGTATTTATTTAACTCAGATTTTTTTCATTTATGCACTTTATCACGATATTGTTATTTATTCACTTAATTGATACTAGTTTCATATATTTTATTTAGCGCAACTTATTGTTTTTCCATTTTATGACCCGGCCTGCCTGAACTTGCTACTGTCTGTACTACGATACACCTCCCTCAGTTGCTAATCCTGGCTTCCTGCACCTACCTCTGGTTACCTGCTGTCCCGTCATCCTCAGCACCGCCTACTTCTCTCTCCGGAGTGCACAGGATCCCAGCTCAGCCCAGCGTTCCTGCCAGGCGCTTGTGCGACTCTGCACTCTCAGGTTCCCTATTTTTATGTCACACACAGACCACTATACCTAAACAGGCTAAAGTTGCAAGGCCCTGACGAAGCACAAAAGTGCGAAACTAGTCGGCATCTGCACATAACACTTTACCGTTGTTCTGTAACTATTGTGGTCAATTTCATGCAATATATGTTTTTATGAACTATTTTTACATACGGTATATTAAACTTTTTTGATTAATTTGTAAATCTTTGTCTTTGGCTTACCCTATTACCAACAATTGACACCTCACATTTAAAATCCCAATATCTGGAACAATGGATTCCCTCTACCATTTATCTATCCTGTTTTTTAATTGCGGGTTCCCTGTTCACTCTACCAAGGCCTCCGGAGTCAGAAGAGCAAGAGTAGCTGTTCCCTGCACGTCAGGCTCCGCTACCAGGTACGTGACAGTACCGAACAGCCATGTCTGAGCCTGTGCAGGTAGCGGATCCTATGGCAGAACTCTGCCGACATCTGGACGGTCTAACTCAGGCTGTTAGGACTTTGCAAGAAGGCTACACCAGATTAGAAAACAGTGTTCAGGCTCCCTGCTCCGTCTACCTTCTCTGCTGGTGGATGTTTTGGTGGCCTCAGTTCTTAAAGGATTGTAGGAGCTATGTGGAATCATGCACCATATGCATCCTGAATAAGGGGAACACGTCTAGAGCCTGGGGACTCTTAAAACCTCTGCCTGTACCAGAAAGGCCATGGAGGATGATTGCTATGGATTTCATCGTGGAGCTTCCTCCTTCCGAAGGTTTCACGACTATAGAGAGCGCTCTGTGAGTCCCTTAAGATTGACCTGTCATTTTCATCTGCCTACAATCAAACGGCCAGACTGAAAGAACAAATCAAACACTTATGTTCCGGAGTGTACAGTACCCGCTGTTCAGGAGACATTGGATTTCTCCAATACCAATAATAAACTGTTACAAGAGACCATGACAAGGACACAGGAACATAACAAGGAAAGAATAGGAGGGGAGAACTGAACTTGGAATCCGGAGATCAGGTGTGGCTGTTCACCCTTAACTTAAAGCTTGCCTGTCCGTCCGTCAAAGAAACTAGGCCCTAGATTTGTGGGGCCCTTCCCAATCAAGAGGAAGATTAACAGCGTAGCCTACGAACTAGAGTTACCAGATTTGTTCCGCATTCACCCGGTTTTTCACATTGCTCTTCTGAAACCTAATGTCCCTGATCCCTTTCCTGGGTGAAGTACCGACCCTCCCGAACCGATCCTGGTTGATGGCGAGGAGGAGTTCGAAGTCGAGTCCATCTTGGATTGCAGGAAAAGGCGTAACCAAGTCCAGTTTCTGGTAAAATGGAAGGGATATGGCCCTGAAGAGAACTCATGAGAGCCTGAATGCAATATACACGTGGAAAGACTGATTCAATCCTTTAAGGACTCTCACCCATTTAAGTTGGCCCAGTTGGGCATCCGGAGGCTGCACATTGGAGGGGGGCAATGTCATGGGCAAGTCTGCCCACTAGATGGCAATAGCAGCACATCGGTGTTTGGGCGGTAGCGGTGCGCACGGGCATGCGCAATCATTGCACTTTGACGCGCACGAGCGGCAGCAGCGCTCGGGCACGTGCTGACGCCATATTGGCGCCAGATTTGACTATTTAAGGGAGCTGACTCTGGGACCTCTTGCTGTTCGGTCTACAGCACGTTCTGAGACAAACCTGATACCCGTTATCCGTTCCTTGCTGGTTTTTGAGACCCAGCTTGCTCCCGACTACCCCTGATCTCTGAATGCCCTGACCTCGGCTTGTCTGACCATGTCTATGCCTGTCCCTCTGGTCTGTCTGCTGCCTGCCAGTTGCCAACCTGGCTTGGACCACAACTCCGCTTCTGCTCCGATTCTTCACCTGATCCGCACACCACTGTATGTGACCCAGCCTGCCTGAACTTGCTTCAAGTACAGTTTGGAATGCCACCCAAATGACTGCAGCAAGATGTAGCCACTCGCTGGAACAACACATACTACATGTTGGAAAGTCTAATTGAACAAAAGAGAGTCTTAGCTGCATACCTGTCCGATCACGAATTGCCAGTAACACTGAGTTCACATCAGTGGATGCTAATGGAAAATATTGTTTATATTCTTGCTCCATTTGAACAGTTAACCAAGGAAATAAGTTCAAGTAATGCAACTGTTGCTTAAGTTATTCCTTGGAAATAACTCTTTTACCAGGGGGGGCTTCTTCCGCTCTCCGGGGGGGTCTTCCCCTGCTCTCCGGGGGGTCTCCTCCGCTCTCCGGGGGTCTTCTATCTTCGCCGCTCTACGCTGTTGACTTGGCGTACCCCGGTTCTTCTCCCGCTGTCCGGTGCCTTCTCCTTCAGCCTGCTCTTCTGTGACGTCGTCTTCTTCTCTTCTTCCGATGTTGACACCACGCCTCTTCTCGCTGCAATGACAGGTGCGCGGTTTGCATCCGACATATAGGCCTCACAGTCCCATCATGCTCTGGTACCTACCCACGTGGGGACCCCTGGTTGCTTGTCTCCGCAAGTTAGTTAGAACCCCCAAACGGCCTAACATCTCTTCTCACTTTTGTAAACTAGGGAAACTCCTTGAAAAAAAGTTGTCCTTGTTTTGGCACATTAAGTCATTCATTGGACGATTCTAACCGACGACCCTAAAATTAACCCCTTTCATCACTGAATACCCATCTATCGTGCATAAACGGGCTATGTCAATAAGGGACCTTTTGGTATCAAGCAAATTTAAAGAGGCTCCACATGAAAACTTACACTGTCCGTTGTTGGGTATATTCCAATGCGGACATGGTTCATGTTGTTCCTTGATGAGGAAAGACAAAATATTTGCCCTCCCGAATGGAGAGACTTTAAAACCTATACATTTTGTCAATTGCCGCACACGCGGAGTGGTCTATTTTATGGAGTGTGAATGTGGAGCCTATTATATAGGCAAAACTAAACAGGAGCTTTGGAAACGAATATCCAAACATAAATACAGTATGGATATCGGGAATATCTATCTCCCTATAGGTAGACATGTTGCCCTTTTTCACAACTATCATGTACCACGTCTCATTCGCCGCCCTCGATTGGGTTTTGATCCCAGACCGGGGGGGGGCGACTGGAACAAAATTCTATTACAGCGAGAACAAAGATGGATCTTCAGACTTGGGGCCATTCGGCCCCCTGGCCTGAATGATACACTCTCATTTGCCCCTTTTCTAAAAGGCTTCACCTCAGGGAAAACCCAGTAAACTTCCCCCTCTCCTGCTTCAGTTCCACATTTACTCCATTATATTTCCATTGCTAGGACAAATGTGTTATGGACATTTTTTTCATATTCCACATATTGTACACAGTACCAATTTCCATTTTGTCACTGAGCCTCGATTTGTTGCTTAAATTATCGCTACATCCCTGTATTTCTTGAAGTAGAAATCCCTTTAATGCAATCACTGAGCCCATTGCTTACCAACCGACAGCTGTATTGCCCGTGCTCATACAACTTTTGTAACCATATATCCAATATGGCTTCTATATAATACCCCAATGGTGCTCATTTATGATCTCCATTTGGCTATAACATCCTTTTTTTTTTTCAAAGATACACAATGTTCGTTTTCATTATTGTATGTACTATGCATTAATTTCTATGTTGTAATTCTATCCCTCCAGGACTATGGTACAGCTCCGCTGGGTGGCGCTTCCCCGTTCGGTAACTACTTTGATGCCTTTTCCCTGGCCTCTCAGTGGGGAGGGGGAGACGCAGGGCCCTGTGCTCTCTTTATTCTCCACTAGATGGCGAGCCTCTCTCGCCACTATGGAGATGTTTCCTCCCCACTGACGGCATCAGTGACGTTCTCTAGCGCCGCGCGCACTGCGCGTGACGTCACCGGCGCAAAGATGACAGCAGCAGAGGGCAGGGGGAACCCCCTCCCTTGCTGACGCAGAGGGACCCACGGCTGGGAGGGTCTTTCTTTTATGACCCTGGCTCCTTGCATCAGCTAGACGCCCGGGGGCGGACCTATAGGTGTGGGGGGGTGGCCTTAGCACAGCGTTATCCACTGCCAATCAGCAATTGCCAAAATTCATGGCACCTGACATGCACATATTTATACAGACGGCGTGCACACATCACACCTGTCTGTGATCCCATCTCCATATGCTGGGTTGGATACACCAGACATTGGGTAAGGTAACATTATTAGACTGCACAAGCCATTGTTCTTATATTTACCTATATACTTGTAACATTGTTTGTTTTACTCACAACAATACCAACAATTTCCCTCTTTAGATACGGTTACCTGTGTCTTTCCTGAAGATCATCTCCATACTAATTATTATAACATCTAATAAGGTACTTTTTACTTTTACACTATTGGTATATCCCCATCACTTTTTATTAAAATGTTTAAATGTAGGGGAGTATCTACTAACTAGCCTCTATTTGGTTCATGTTTCTTTTGTACCAATATGGACTTTCTGGACTAGTGTTTCTAGTCTAATCTGCTGCTTCACCTGGAAGAGGTTATTGCTATTTATCTTCTATAAGATCTAATTACCAATGTTCTTTATCCTTCTATGTTCTTTTTCTTTTACATTTAATTGCTGTGACTGCTGGTGACTTGTTGTGCTTGCGGGATACTGCTAGAATTTGGGGTCACCCAGTGCACTATCCACGGGGAGGGCCCGTGTCCAATTGCAACCAGTTCGCTTCATTGCCCCCCCTCTCATTTTGCATGATGTGGCCGCGTGAGATACAGCCAGGTTTCACATGGCTGTACCTTTAGTGACCACTGGGTGGTGATCCTTCGCCATCCCTATGACCACTATTCCCAATGCAGCGCGCACGTCCTTATTCCATCTGCGGTGCGCGCGCATTGGTAACTATGCGGCCAGCCCGGATGACATCACTTGGCTGCGCCAAGGTCCATGTCTGTTTGGGCGGGACGTGGGGCTATTTAAGGGCGTCCGGCCCTGGTATTCACAACCGTAGCCTCCCGGGAGGCATACGGATACCATTTTTGTACCCGCTATCTGCTTTTGAGGTGAGTCCTTAAACCCCCCCTATTGCTAGCCCTGACTGCTTGTTACCCCCTGGCAGCGCTGATCCTAGCTTTACATTCTTATGTTTCAGAGACCTGGTGGCTTTGCAAACTTGGCCCCCCTTTTTCCTTCTGATCCGCATCCATTTGAATACTGGGTTCAAGCCTACTCCATTGTCACATTAGTAGCTAATACTCCTGTGCTTAGCTCAATTAATCTATTATTGCCTCAGCTTTATAAGATATATCTATCTCTGCTGGGTAAGCCCTGTTGTTTTCATCTAAGAATAACTATGTAGGTCAGCTTCTTGTATGGCATCTTACTGTTATCTACCTATCTAGATTTTCAGTTGTAATCCGCATTTGAATAGCTATATATCAATGCTGTGCAATTGGACCCTTCTTCGCTGGATGTCAGTATAAGCTTTTTCCTTAACCATCAACCCTCTACTAGTTCAGACTCTGAGTTATTGGTATCTCCATTTTCAATGTATGCTCCCCTAGGTAAGCTAGCTTTGTTAGAATTAGACTCATCATAATACTACCTTTATCTTTACTATACTTTGCATGACCTCCATTACCATGCTACCATGTCCCCATTATGCAAAATTTGGGGCATGCTGTGGCTGCTGCTTTGTGGTTTCTGGGCCTTTGAGACACCATCTTTCTCTTTCCCTCTCCCCCTCCTTGCATGGTGCTCTTGGGTCTCCCCTCCCTGGTTCTGCCTCTTGCATGCAATATTTTTGGTCACCAGCACTTACAGCTACCCCATCTGGGTCTACTATATTATATATGTGTGAATTATATCTATGTACTCATGTTCTCTCTCCATTATTGTAGTACACTTGTAACAAAAGGCCCTTTGAAGAAGCGCCATTTATCAGCGCGAAACATGTCAGGCCACAGCGAGCCCTCTGTCATCGTCTAGACCTCCAGTCTATGCAGCCTGCAGTCTTTTTCCAGGAGTTTCACAATATATAAGTGGTTGGAGGTTTGTGTTTGCCTCCATTATCAGTATATTTCAATAACCATTCTATTTTTTTGTTTTTCATGTAATTATATTTAATTATCAACTCCTGGTGGTCCTCTATGAATACTGCAACGCTGTGTAACTTTGTCACTGTGTGAATCTAATTATATGGAGAATTTTAAATTGTTCAATATAACTTTTGTAATAATTTTTTACTAAAATCCCCTTTTGTGGTCACTATTATCCTTACTAGACTACAGTGCCCTCAAAGTCCATGACTCGCCCCTAGGTCATTTTTCCCTTTTCGATTATATCCAGGACGTGGCACATGCAATACTATTATGCATCCACATGCTCACTACATGTGAGGATGCATCAAAATCTTATTTTTTCTAAATTTGAAACAGAGTTCTATGCTTTGGTAGACGGAGCATTTTCCCAGGGGGTAGTGAATCACGACACATGGGACTTTATCCGCACAAAATATCCAAAGACACCAACTTTCTATTGTCTGCCCAAAGTCCACAAGAACCTGATAGATCCGCCGGGGCGACCTATCGTATCAGGCAATGGCGCCCTAACGGAAAACCTTAGTGTCTACGTTGACTCTTATTTGAAACCTTTTGTACTACATCTTTCATCCTACATCAAGGACACCATTCACTTGCTACAGAAAATTGAGTGTCTCCTTGTATCTCCAGGAGCACTATTAGTAGCCATTGATGTAGAAGTCCTCTACAGTTCTATTCCACATACTCTGTGTTTGGCTGCCATTAGAAATGTCCTTTTTCCCCATCTTTCGGGCCGACCGAAAGCTTGGTGAAAATTCATTAATATGGCTCTGGAATTCATACTCCACCATGGTGTTGTTTAATTTTGATGGCTCCCACTTCCTCCAGGTGCAGGGGGTTGCGATGGGGACTTTGTGTGCCCCATCGTATGCCAACCTGTACCTGGGGGAGTGGGAGAAATCTTTTTTGACCAGCACAACTGTCTAGCCCTTTATTCACAAAGTATCCACATGGTTTTGTTACATAGATGACGTCCTGATAATCTGGGAAAGATCCACCGAAGATCTTGAATCTTTCATGTCCATTATGAATTGTAACGACCTTAATCTTAAGTTCACAGTGACATCAAGTGATACTCAAATTGCCTTTCTGGATGTTATTCTATCTAAGAACTCCGACGGGCGTCTATCCACAGGCCTTTTTAGAAAACCCACAGCGGGCAATAAGGTACTACATGTCACCAGTGCCCATCCTACATCATTGATTAGATCTATACCATACAGCCAATATTTGCGTCTCAAACGCAACTGCTCCACTCAGGAAGTTTTCCTATTGGAGGCAGCAGCGCTGAGAGATAGACTATTACAAAGGGGCTATTCTAAAAAAAAATGCCTCAAAAAATCTTTTCAACGTGCAAATGGATATCCTAGGCAACATCTGTTGGTCCAATCAAAAAAGAAGTCCACCAATGGTAGTGATACTACAAGAATAATCACTTAATATCATACCCGGCACCAACAAACCAGAGGGATTCTCAAAAGATTCTGGCATTTACTTTTCATTGATCCCAACTTGGGACCATTTGTCCCTAAGGAGCCCGCGATCACATATTGTCAGGCTTGTTCACTTAGGGACCATTTGGTAGCCAGTGAATTCAAAGGCAGTTTTAGAAAGGACCCCTGTAAAAGGAAGGGCACTTATAACTGTGGGGGATGTTCCATTTGCCGCTACATTAATACTGATCGAGAAATCGTTTTAGCTAATGGCCGATTATATAGACCTAGACATTTCGCCAACTGCAAGACTCCCGGTGTAGTATTATATAATCTGGTGATAGTGTGTGTGTGTCTGTGTGTATGTCTGTATCGATAGATACATACATATTTTAGCTTTAGCAAAATTTCGAAATAAAATTAATTTTTATCTAGAGGTAGATTATATTTAAAAATATATAATTTTTTTTATACTGTGACAAAAATGTAAAATATATATATATATATATATATATATATATATATATATATATATATATTCTATATATCTATCTCATTTGAATTGTTATTTTAAATTTAAACAAATCTGGAAATTGTTGCCCTTTTTTTTAAATATAATATTTCATGAATTATTGTGTTAGTTTAGAAATATATTTACCTTTTTGTGTGTTGGTGTGTGTGTGTCTATATAGATATATGTATCTTTAAAAATGATTTTGATTGTGTATAAAAAAAATAAAAAAAATGTATGTTATGTTTTTATTTTTGTTTCATAGATTTCAAAGACAAGTGAATTTGATTTTTTTTCAAAACCATGCAATCCTATCAAATTTGTATTTGTTTTACTATTTATTTAAAAATTGTTACAAATGTCTGTCTTACAAATGTCTGTCTCTGTGTCTCTCTCTCTCTCGCTGTCTCTCTCTCTAACTGTGTGTCTTTCTCGCTGTCTCTCTCTCTCTCACACTGTGTGTGTCTGTCTCTTTCTCTATCACTGTGTGTCTCTCTCTAACTGACTGTCTTGTCTCTCTCACTGTGTGTGTCTGTGTGTCTCTCTCTCACTTTGTGTGTCTCTCTCGCTGTCTCTCTCTCTCTCTCGCTGTGTCTCTCTCCCCCTCCTCATCCGACAATTGTTTTAGAATTTTATTCAAAACGAGCATTATATATTTTATATTGTATATGGTTTATTTATCTAGTGTTCCTTGTTTATTTTATTTTTGTACTCCCATCTCTTGTTCTCCATTTCCCTCTCTTTCTCCATTTTTAAATTGTTCTTTGTTTTGTTTCTCTCCTTCCGTCTTTGTCTCTATTTATTTCTATTTTTCTCTTTGTTCTCTCTTTCTCTTGTTCTCTCTCTCTCTATCCCCCCCCTTTTCTCACGCTCTCTCTCTCTCTCCCCTCATCCGACAATTGTTTTTGAATTTTATTCAAAACAATCATTATTATTGTATACGTTTTTATTTTTGTACTTTAGTCTCTCTCTCTCTTTTTCCTTTCTCTCTTTCTTTATTTCTCCTTTCTCTCTTTCTTTCTTTCTCTTTCTATAAATACAATTTGTAGGTTTTAAAATATTTGTATGTTTTCTTTATTTTACATGATTTATTATGGACATTTCATTTTTCTGTAAATTTTGATGTTAATAAATGTTAATAATTACTTTTATGGTTTTTTTTTTAATGGTCTAATCTCATGTTTAACTATAATAAGTATGCACTTTTTTTGGTGTTTTGATCTCTTTATTAACCCCCATAAATCTTATCTATTTATTAGAAATGCCTGGATGTTTTGCCAAAAATTTCGGTAGTTACACAAAGAAGGGTCAAAAGGAAAAGTAACATTAGTTACTTTGCCTTCCCAAAGGATGATGACAGGATGAAAGCTTGGCTGAGCAATGCAGGAATGGACCAAGGAATGATTTCAGTATAAATTCCAATTATAAAAGGGGACAAACGCTCTGGCTACTACAGAATGTGTTCCGCACACTTCACCAACAAATGTTTTGTATTGCGTGGGACACAAAAGAGACTAAACCCAGATGCTGTACCAACCATTTTTTCTAATGTGCAAAACAAAATATTTACCGAAAATAAATGGCTCCTGAGACTTAAAACAATTTGGGGAACAGAACAGATGAGGGCCGCTACCTCTACTGCTACCGTAAGCAGTGGTAATTGTCATTGCCTATGTCATGACAAAAATCATTTGGAAATTGTGTCAAGGCTGGAAGCTGGCACCCAAACAGTAGCGCCTTCGTCTCAATATATGGTGTCGGAGCCTACCTCTCCCAAAATGGGCAGCCCGCGGTCCTTCGGTTTAGACCACCCCTATGTAAATCGAGAGCAATGTCTAATGTCACCACTCCACAGGTCTACCCCTGAAATTCCAAAAAGGAGATGATCCCTTTGGATATTTCACCCTCTACGTCCCTCATGTCTCCTCCTCCTTCAAAAAAGCAAAAAAAAATAGTTTTTTGACTGATTACATTGATAGTTGGAGAGCAAAAGGAAATTAACATATTATGAAGACCCAACTTTTCATGAATCTGACTGCGAAACACCCCAAAAAAGTGAGCTCACTTTAGATGACAGTCTTGATGTAACGGAACATCAAATTGAGAATACGCTTCCTTACCCCTTTAATGTTGTTAAAGAAAAAAAAAATCATTGTATTTGAAAGTTGTCTGGACAAAATACTTAAGTCAATGATTTGTCCTGGAGAAGGCTGTATTTCACATGTTCGAAAACTGGAAAAACAAAATTATAGGGACAATGGTTGTAGTCTACTCAACATGTACATCTTTCCATCGGCACAAACTTTGGGAGAGCCAACCCAAAGTAAAACATTATGCAGCTGGCAACATTTTACGGTCTGGGGCAATTGATCTTACCGGCGGGAGCTATGCCAAAGTGAGAGAAATGTTTGATCTCTGCGGCATAGCAATTTTTGGTAAAACCTCATTTAACAGAGCACAATCAGTCTTTGTTCATAAGGCAGTTGACATTGCATGGCAAAAGAACAAGTCTGTGTAACGTCTCACGAACAATTTTGCACTGAATACAATTGTGCTTCTTTCCCAGTTAACTCTCATCCGTTACTTCCTTCCCAAACCTTCTTCCTGAAGAGTCTCTCACTCGAAGTTCAACTATAGTTACTTCCTTCTTTCTAATTAGCCTGTGACTTCCTGTTAAGCTGCTGGGCGACCTATTTAAGCTCCTAGCACTAACCAGGAAGTGTTCCTTTATTTTGGCTGACACAACGCCTCTGTCAGTTGGGTATCCAGACGCACCTGCTCTGAACTTCAGCTTCCTGACCTGGACCAGGAGTCTCCACTGCCTGCTTCTCCAGCCTTACCCGTCTGGACCCTTGGAGCCTGACCTTATGCCTGCATCATTCACTGCAGTATCGCAAGTACCCTGATGTTGTTATGCATTACTATCCTGTGAACTGCCCTGTCTGCTAATTATGTATGCTAACTATACCAGGAATTGCTGCAGCCATAGTCTCTCTATAGTCTCTCTATGTTTGGTACTTCTAATAAGGATCATGCCATGATTTCTAAATTCTAAGTCACCAGGTATAAACGGAAGTCTTTCATGCCTAAGTACTTCCTTCTCAAATGTTATTGTGTGCACATATACTACCTATTACTTTGAGGACTTTGCCGTTAAGGTTATTTACATGCCACGCATGCTCGGCTACTTCTGCATTTAACTAGTATCAGTTCTACCTGGACTTTATACTTGTTTGAGTTTTCACTGGCGCCTATGAAGGAATATGTGCCACGTTTCTTGACTGAGACTGTGATGGTAGGATTCCAAACTCTCTGCACACAAGAGAGTGAAACCTGGGTCCGAAACTGAGTAGTCTCCGCAGTTGAGATCCTAACTCTCAAATAATATCCGGCGTAACGTTACAGTCTGATGTCACTGAGGAATTGGACGGTAAACCTGTGTTCATTATAGGGGGTGGGCAATGTGATAGCCCCGGATTTTCAGCTAAATATTCGACTTACACATGTATGGACTTTTTTCCCCAAAAAATTAGATGGTGCAGGTGTCCCAGACAACTTCTTCAGTTGCGATGGAGAAGTTGGGATTTCAAAATTGTTTAGATCGCATTATTGCCAAAAAATTGGATGTTCAATTTGTGGGAACCGATCGACACACTGGGATCAGAAAATTAATGTCAACTAACAAAAAAATATAAAAAAATAAACCATCAATTCGATACATGGCATTATGTCAAAAGTATAAATAGAAAATTGGTTCAACTTGCAAAAAAATCAACTTACAAAAAACTAGGGTTGTCCCAATTCCGATACTAGTATCGGTACCGATTCTGAGTATTTGCGGGAGTACTTTTACTCCCGCAAATACCCCCCGATACCAAAATAGAATACTTGCACCCCCCCCCCCCCCGCCGCTACCGCCAACTGGGTAATACGGGCGGGGAACATTACAGCTTTCATTTGAATAGCTGTAATGATTTGCGCCGCATATAGACACTCCCCCTTGCTCGGGTGAACTGTCCAATCCCGATCAAGGGGGAGTGTCTATACGCAGCACGGCGCAAATCATTACTGCTATTCAAATGAAAGCTGTAATGTTCCCCGCCCGTATTAACCAGTCGGCGGCAGCGGGGATGCGGCGGGATGCAGGTAAGGGGGACATGGCTGGATATGGGGGGTTGACATGGCTGGATATGGGGGGTTGACATGGCTGGATATGGGGGGAGACATGGCTGGATATGGGGGGAGACATGGCTGGATATGGGGGGAGACATGGCTGGATATGGGGGGAGACATGGCTGGATATGGGGGGAGACATGGCTGGATATGGGGGGAGACATGGCTGGATATGGGGGGAGACATGGCTGGATATGGGGGGAGACATGGCTGGATATGGGGGGAGACATGGCTGGATATGGGGGGAGACATGGCTGGATATGGGGGGGGACATGGCTGCATATGGGGGGGGGACATGGCTGCATATGGGGGGGGGACATGGCTGCATATGGGGGGGGGACATGGCTGCATATGGGGGGGGGGACATGGCTGCATATGGGGGGGGGACATGGCTGCATATGGGGGGGGGACATGGCTGCATATGGGGGGGGGACATGGCTGCATATGGGGGGGGGGGACATGGCTGCATATGGGGGGACATGGCTGGATATGGGGGGCATGGCTGCATATGGGGGGGCATGGCTGCATATGGGGGGACATGGCTGCATATGGGGGGGACATGGCTGGATATGGGGGGACATGGCTGGATATGGGGGGACATGGCTGGATATGGGGGGACATGGCTGGATATGGGGGGACATGGCTGGATATGGGGGGACATGGCTGCATTTGTGGGGGGACATGGCTGCATTTGAGGACACATTTAAAAAAAAAGTATCGATATTGGCGAGTACTTGAAAAAAAGTATCGGTACTTGTACTCAGTCCTAAAAAAATGGTATCAGGACAACCCTACAAAAAACTTTTGCCATGGGTTCGACAAATTCTGCTGCATTTCTACTTTTGTAGTAGTCATTGCAAAGGAAATGAGGACCTTTTCCGTCAGATTTGGCAATCACTACTACATCATGTAAAAAATGTTCATGAATGGGAAGTCGATAATGTACAGCATAAATGCTTACACGATCCGATCAGTGTGGATTCTCCTAGTGTTAAATGGCTAGAAGAAGATTCGGCTGCATACCATGCATTGTCCACAATTGTCCTCGATGCCAAATTGGACAAAGACATCAAGCATCTTACACATTTTTGTCAGACTGGGATAATCGAAACATACCACAGTATGATTCTAAAATTTCGGCCTAAAAGAATTCACTATCGATTCGATTCAATGGAAACAAGAACCAAGTTGGCAGCTTTATGCCACAATCATAATGCGATTCGTAAGCCCGCTCTGACAAAAAAAAGAGATTAAAACGGTCAGGTAATCACCGTTGAAAGGAAACATTTGGAATTTCCAAGGGGCAGGAAAAAATGGATTGTGCGTAACATTTACGAAAAAATGGACAATCAAGATTTAATCCAGACGCTCGCTAACATGATTAACATTGTGGAGGGCAAACTCAACAGTTCTTGGCGATCCAAGAATAAAGAAATGCCAAAAAACAAACATAGCACCAATTGAAAGACCAGGAAAGAGTGTTGCTGTCAGGGAACACATGAGTAGATTTAAGAAATGTAAAAAATAATAAATTGAAATTGTTTTGGTAATATTTATGTTATTTTTATTTACCTTTCAATTATATGTGTGATAAGTTTATTTTATGTTGTTGAGACACAGACATTTTAATGTGTGTTTTAAATACAGTTTCCTTGTATATTTTTTTAAATTTATTTATATATATTTTAATAAAAAAATAAGATATTGTTCAAAATTCCTTCTACAAACAAGTACTCCTACGGCTGAATGTACATGTGCCAAGACCCGTCTGTATCAAGCCATAATTTTCTGCCAGCATGTGTGTATAATCAAGCCAACACAAGCTAACTTGGTCATATGTGGGGGCCACGATATGTGTCTCTTCCCCCTTTTGTCTTCCCTTTCCCTGCCCCCCCCCTCCCATTCCCATACAAGATGGTTTAATATTATCCTATGGGTATGTGTGTATGTGCATGCATGCACGCACATATGCAGGTATATACAATAATGCCTTCCATTCTTATTTATGCATGTGCGTGTAAATTTGTTTCTACTACCAACACCCTTTGCATATAATTTCTACATTATTTGTTGCCCATTCGTGCTTGTGTTCATTGTTCCTCATATGTAATTGTATACTTGTCTGTTTCGCTGCTGTAATTTGTCATATTGCTGTACATGCATGCCGTCTGGGCTAACAACAGGGACATTAGGACCCAGGAGCTCTGGTGCATAGAGTACAAAAGCTAAAACCAAACATAGCCCGCGTTAGGCTTGAGAAAGGAGCACATGCTCCATAAACGCGTCCCACAACGTACATCATCATTACCGTAGTGAAGTACTACCAATGGCATGCAAGGACTAGAGTAGCCATGCACAATGAACAGTTTATCTCTAGTAAAATTGCAGGTTTAGTGTTATCTGAGTTACGATGGATTAAGTGTTTGGAGATTAGGAAATGTCGGAGAAGTTTAGATCTATGGGAAGTCTTATTGTGATATTTGGACTTTTATTCTCCTAATGATGCCTTGTTTTAACTGCCAAGTATTTGACCTGAACATGTCGGTAATTGTTGTATTTACTGTATGTTATTACAAATACAAATATCTATAAACGTGTCCTGTCTTGGCTCCCCACATCACCCGGAAGTACCGTCATCCACCTGTTCCAGCATCCACCCGGAATTGACATCACAGCCCCGGCTCCCAGTGCGACAGAGACACAGGAAGCGTCAGCTTCCACCGATGCCACCCGCTCCGCAACACAGCCGCATATAGTGACTATTGGACGTTCCCTGGCGATACAGGTTACACCTGAAAAAAAAAAAATTCTCCTACTTTGCCCACCCCCCCCTCACCCCAGAAATGGGGGTCTACCCCTCGACATCATCCTACAACCAGTGGATTAGCTCTTAAGGTTGTCTGGCCATGGTGCCGTGAATATTCCTCCCGCGGACGGCAGGTGGTTGGGGAACAGACACTTCCAGCTTCACGGATGTCCTAAAGCCTGGAGTCACCAGGGGATGGTTCATCCAGGCAGGCTGCAAGGCCACAAGTCCGTGTACCACAGTTCTCCAAGGAGGAAAAAACAGGGTCCTGGTGTCAAAAATATTTGGAGAACTACTCTGAAATCCAGGACCTGGAAACCTCCCGCACAGGGGGCTCCTCAAAGAGACTACCTGTGGGAGGAGATTGCTGTGGCAGTAAATGCAGAGGAAGGCCGTACTGCTGAGAGAGTACAGAAGCATGTCAATGACCTGTTGGGGCGGACCAAGAAATTGCTGGCCAGGTGGGATCGCGATGGATATGTGAGCCAACTGCAAGATTATCAACGGGTGCTGCTGGATATAAGTCTGTATTTTGTTCTTGGTGTGGATTCTCGTGACCACACTGATGCTATCCAGCATGGCAAGTTAAAAAAATCACATGTAACATTTTACGTGGGAGGGAGGTTACTTGTTTACACTGCAGCTCTTTCAGCAAGACGTGGGGCTAACAAGCTCAGAACTGCCAGCAGTTAAAAGAAGAATTGCAGCGTATGGGCCAGAATCAGGATTCACTACTTCAAATACTACAACTACAAATGACTACAGCAATCAATCTGTAGTCCTCATGCAAAGTGGTGAAGACATTTGGGCCCTGCATTTAGCGGTACAGCAGATGAATTCAACAATCTCCAGACGCTCTCCCCGCAGGGGCAGTAGCAGTGATGAGCAAAGTGTTGTGTTGCAACAAGATGTACAGGTTGAAAGGCCAGGGTGTGGCTGATCATGATTTACCCCTGGTGGACCCTCCCTTACAATTGGTTATTCTCCCCACTTCCCCCACAAACCCAAACACAATCTGTCCCAAGTGATTCAAACCAGCAATCACAAACTTCACGTGGCACAGCATCTCCCCATTCACACATTGCACATATGCCCCCACCTGACCAGCCCATGCCATCTCACATTGCCCCTACCTCCAGAGGCATTCCTAGGGGGGTGCGTTCCGCCCCGGGTGACACCCGCTATAGGGGTGACACCATCCCGATTTAAAAAAATGTGAGTGGGGCCGGCAGAGGTGCAGATGGCTGTGTAATGTAAAAGGGGTGCAGTGATGCAGGGTGCTGTGCAATGTAAAAGGGTCCAGTGATGCAGGGTGCTGTGTAATGTAAAGGGGTCCAGTGATGCAGGGTGCTGTGTAATGTAAAGGGGTCCAGAGGTGCAGGGGCTGTGTAATGTAAAGGGGCCCAGAGGTGCAGGGTGCTGTGTAATGTAAAAGGGTCCAGAGGTTAGGGGGCTGTGAGATGTAAAGGGGTCCAGTGATGCAGGGTGCTGTGTAATGTAAAGGGGTCCAGTGATGCAGGGTAATGTGTAATTTTAAAGGGGTCCAGTAATGCAGGGGGCTGTGTAATGTAAAGGGGTCCAGTGATGCAGGGTGCTGTGCAATGTAAAGTGGTCCAGAGGTGCAGTTGTGGAGAGGGGTACACAGTAGTAACAAAAAGATATTGAAGGATGCAGAGGTATGCAGCGGGCACAGTGGGGTGTTTTTACATTTTAACGTGGGGGGGGTGCCAGATATTGGATCCGCCCCGGGTGCCAAATGCTCTAGGTACGCCCCTGCCTACCTCAACTATAGATACCTCCTTGCCCTCTGACACACACACACCTCCTCTGGACACACTCAACCTGACATCTCCCCTGTTTATTCAACGCTCACAACCCCTCTTAGTCAAAGACCCAATCCCCAATTCCTTCATTTCAATCCCTGAATTACAATCTATCCATGACTTGTAATGTGCCCTCTAGTTTACCTCTTTCAAAATTTCCCCATCAACCTTGCCCCCCCAAAGTTTCACCAACCTATCTAATCTGCCCACGTTCACACATTTAAATACATTTTTGCTACAAACATCCTTGTATACCTTTTCAACCCCTCAAGCACAACCCCTGTCCAGTATCCCACTCTAACAGCAGTTGATAATGGACCAGCTGCATCAGCAAATGGCTAAACAACCACAGCAGCACATGGGCCAGCTGAATCAGCAGATGGCTGCACAACTACCACAGTAGCACGTGGGCCAGCTGAATCAGCAGATGGCTGCACAACAACCACAGTAGCACGTGGGCCAGCTGAATCAGCAGATGGCTGCACAACAACCACAGTAGCACGTGGGCCAGCTGCATCAGTAGATGCAAACACAACCCCTGCTAACTCAGCAGTAGGGCTCCTTCTTGATAGTGCTGCAATTTATAGATTTTCGATTATCCATAATTTTTTTGTGGGCAATTTGAAGCCCCCCAAAAAAAGTGACTCTATGCCCGCCTCACGCTCTGGGTACTACTTGGTGGGGAGCGGAGGAAGAACACTCCGCCGGAGAAGGCAAGGAGAGAAGCAGGCAGGGGACTTGAGCCAAGGCAGAAGAACATGCGAGCAGAGCTGAATGGGCATGCACCCGAAACTGAAGAAATATTCCCTCAGCTAAGACCAGCACATGATCATCAGAAAGGGGCACAGATTATGGAAAAAAATAGACCCCCCCCAAGCTAGTAGGAGCAGCAGAGCGGAGGTGTGCACTTCAGATTTTTTTTATCAATTCTGCACTGGTCTTTGAAATTGCCCCAGCCCCTGTTCAAATCCAATCCAGGTACAGTGTCCTCAATCCGGGTACAGTGTCCTCAATCCGGGTACAGTGTCCTCAATCCGGGTACAGTGTCCTCAATCCGGGTACAGTGTCCTCAATCCGGGTACAGTGTCCTCAATCCGGGTACAGTGTCCTCAATCCGGGTACAGTGTCCTCAATCCGGGCACTGTCCCCAGAAACCAGGGATGTCTGGTCACCCTAATCTAGGTGGAGCCTCCAAACAGCTCTCTCCTTTACAATAAAGTCTCCTCTTACCTGGTGATGTGAGGGGTGGCTGATTGTCCATCACGACGTCCTTGTGTCCTTCTAAATACTCCCCCTCCTCCATGGAGAAATAGACAGTGACATCCTGACACCTTATAGGAACCTGACACACACACACACACACAATGATACAGTCACATTCCAGACACATCCCTTGTCTGTTACTGGATAATGTCCCAGAATTGTACAAGCACCGCTCAACTCTCCTGTTAGCAGCTCCATCATTTTCTTGGTGACTTCTAGAATCTTCTGCATTGTGTGTCGCCGGTGATTACATGACCATCACAGTGCCTCCATGAGACTCCCATAAAACCTGACTTCAGAAGAGGAAACCTTTGTATTAAGAAACCAATAGAAATGTCATGTTAGACTCCCAGTCAGGCCTGTTTTATCTATTTAAACAAAAGAAGAGCTGCACCAAGTTAATTTGAATCTGTCCTCAAGGAAGAAAATTAACTGATGATATGTAGCAATCCCAAAAGTGACTGAATGGTGCCAATATATCATAAAAAGCAAAAAGTCACAGAAGGACCATAGGTTGTATAAGTCCAATAGGATAACACCACAGTGCTTGCAAATTGAAGTGCCCACCACAGTAAATTGTCCGCTTACCAAAAGTAAGCCAAAAAGCACAGTTGGCTATGACCTAGCCACAGCCTTTAGCTTGTATACTGTGTAGGATGGACCTCGGACCCAGTTTGGACACCCTGGACACTCCTCCGGTAAACTGTGTACTTGTATGCTGTATTACAAGCTCCGTAGCATAATGGATCAAGAAAGGGAGAGGACCATAGGGTGATATTGTCTAGAAAACATTTATTAATAAAAAGGTATCATATTTACATCTCAATGGGAGAACATCAGATGTGACGAAACACGTCTGGGTGGCACGCAGTGACGTCACCATGCAGCTCGTTCGAGGAAGGGCTTTTGCATTTGCCGGCCGGCACTTTTTTTCTATGCTTTTAATAACATACGTGATGTAAGTACGATACCTTTAATAAATATTTGCTAGACAATATCACCCTATTTTCTTCCTTGAGGACTGATTCAAATTAACTTCTATTGGCGCAGCTCTTCTATTTATGTACATTTTGTGTTTATCCCACTAGTGCTGCTGCTTTTGTTTTTCGATTTAAACAATTTATGGTCTGTTTGTTGTAGCACAGTTCTATTTTTAATGCAGGCCTGTTTTATCGCTAGAGCTTAGAGTCATGTCATGTGACCACCCAGAATCCGCCTCACCACTCTGGACCGAAGGAAACTATAAAGTCCAGTGGGATTTTTAGCCGTAGCCAAGCTGTATTTGCTGATGCGGAACTTAGAACGCTGGATAAGGTCTCAAATTTGTTCCGTCTAAACAACTGAACAAGCTTAAAATATTTGTGGACGTACATAAATACGTCCACAGATTAAATATACAGAGATATGTCATTGCCAACCTGTCTAAACCCAAAGTCACCAATATAGGACCAAATTGTGTTGTTCACTCTCGTGTATCCAACCCCTTCCTTTTTAATCCCTAGTGCGACTGCACCTTCCATTAAGGTGTTTAGGGATTTAGTCTTAAAAGACTTTGAATCCTTGCTTTGCTCTGCTGCTATTGAATCAGATAGCAGATCGCAACGTCTGATGGTTCGGTCATCCAAGGCTCCGGGATTCAAAATACAGCTATGTGCCATTCGAATCCAGCTGTGATAGCTCCTAACAAAACACCAGGCAGCAGTGTTGCCAACTGTACGTATATTTATGTACAGTCCGTGAATTTAACCCCTTTTTCGGGGTGTACGTAAAGTCC
Organism: Rana temporaria; assembly: GCF_905171775.1. Classification (NCBI taxonomy): domain Eukaryota; kingdom Metazoa; phylum Chordata; class Amphibia; order Anura; family Ranidae; genus Rana; species Rana temporaria. The sequence continues at coordinate 8,542,645 of NC_053489.1, read as the reverse complement.
GTTATTGGGCACCGGCGCCCATAAAAAAGATGGCCGCGGGGAGTGCGCATGCCCAAGGCTTCCTGGATGGCTGCGTAGTCCGGGAGCTCGGCCAACTAGCCTCCCCAGAGCGAAATCCACGTCTGAAGGCAGACAGCGCGCCCCGGGACCAGATCGGGGATCACCCCAGCTCCCTACTCATGCTCGGGCGCTCGGTCTGGCGGGATTTGGGCCCAAGTTTCACCGCCAAGGGAACGGTGGAGGAATCCAAGATGGCGGACGCGTCGCAGCAGCGAGAAGCACACGGCGGAGGGCCTCTGGGAAGCAGGCAAGTAATAGCACCTGCAACGCTGACATTCACCCCTCAGGCTTCTCAGGGGGTTCCCCACACCGTTACTCCCTCTCCCTCCTCCACTGAATCCTTAAATAGAGCTGGCCTATTGACACCACTAGGTGCTACTTCTCCTCACATGGAGGATGTTTTCACTCCTGGAGGCCCTGACTCTGACATTCCCCAAAATGCAGGGGACTTGTTCCTAAAACTGTCTGAGCTTTTGGAAAAAGGTCTTGCCCACACTGCTAGCAAAATAACAAATGATATCCGATCAGATTTTCAAAACCTGGGGAGTAGAATGGAGGCCATTGAAAACAAATTAGATATCACAGTCTCTAGAGCCAGTCAAAACACTGACCACATCCAGGCTCTCCAGGAGCAATTAGATGAGGCCTTATGTAAATTGGACGACCTTGAGAACCGCTCAAGAAGGGATAATTTTAGAATACGAGGGCTCCCTGAATCCATTACGGATGTTCCTACTGCTGTAAAGGACCTCATTCAATCCCTTTTGCCTTCCATACCTCCTCACAAGCTTGAACTTGATAGAGCCCACAGATCACTGGGTCCTCCCAGGAAGGACGGTTCCCCCAGGGACGTGGTGGTCAAACCCCATTTCTACAATGTAAAGGAAGATATTATGAAAATATCATGTCAAAGTTCCAACTTATCTTTTCAGGGTCATGACATTCAGTTTTATGCGGATATATCCCCCTTGACTATCCAACGGCGTAGGGCTCTGAAACTGTTGCTTTCAATTCTCACGCAAAAGAATGTTAAGTATTGGTGGGCCTTCCCTTTTGCCCTAAAATTCTCTTTTAAGGGAAAAATGTTCTCTTTTTCATCGCTTCCAGAGGGTGAAAAAATTCTACTGCACCTCAAATTCATCACGCAAGAATCTGAGATGGACACTTCAAATCTGCAAGCGGTTTCCTCGAAACGTCCTACACCTACGAGTCCAATCTCCCCCTTATGGAAGTCCACGAAGTCTAGGCGCACCAAAGCTTCGTCGCCCACCTGAGGAAGAGGCTGTTCCTCAGTTTGTCGTTTTGTCCCTCTTCCTTGAAAAATGTTCCTTCTTCAGGAACTGATTCATCCTCAGTGGAGTTCCAGGAGTGGGTTCTTTTTCCATCTCTTCGGTCCTCGGTTGAGAATCCCGAAGGTCGATTGCTCAAAAAATCCTTTATTTCTATTTTTTGTCTGTGACTTCGAGAGGTTTTTTTTATTTCTTTTTTTCCAAATTCCCTCCCACAGGGAGGTTATGTTTTTTATTTTTTTTCTTCTTTGCTGGGAGTCTGTTTGATTATTTGTGTTTTGCTGTTATTATGCATGTAATCGGGCACCTGTAAACAGGTGAGTATGGATTCCCTTATGGGGGGTTCGTGCTTCCTGTTTGCTGGTCTTTGATTTTTTTTTTGGCAAGTGGATTTACATATATTGCTAACTGTATTTTACTTTATCTAGCTTATGGCTTATTTTTATTTTTATTTTTTCACGATATTACTAGCTCAAGGTTTCCTGGGGCTGGTTTTGGCAGAGGCAACAGTCATGTGCCTCCATTCACCCTCTGAGTATGATTTTTTCATGCTTAGGGGTTGAATTTGTGGCCCGATTTTTGGGCCGCTGTGTTTCACTATTTGGAGGGGTAGAGGGAGATTATTATCCCTCTCTGCCTCGTAAGCCCATTTTGGTTTTTTTTGTTTCGTTTTTTCTTCTCATTTCCTTTCTTTTCTTTGCTAATTCTTTTTCTCTGTTTGTCAGTACAAGAGTGCTTCAAGAATCAAGCTTCAATCCAGATCCCAGGTTCCTGTGTCGTTTTAGTCTTGTTTGCTTCCAGTTGGGGGAGGTAAGTTCCATATATATTGCCAGATTTTCCCTGTCCACACAATATGTCTCATAACACTGGGTCGAGTCCGGTGCTGAAGGTGGCAACTCACAATGTACAAGGCATTAATTCGGCAATTAAGAGGATCATTTTTTTTAATTTATATCAATCACAAAAATTAGAGGTAATATTATTGCAGGAAACTCATTTTCCTTCTAGTTATTCTCCATCCTTCCTTCACGCGCATTTTCCACAATTCTTTCTGGCAAGCTCGGATAACAAAACTAAAGGAGTAGCGATTTTATTCGCTAAAACTTGTTAATTCAAACCTGGGGGTAGATTTATTTTGGTGAAGGGGCTGTTAGAGGATCAAATGTTTTCATTTGTTTCCTATTATACCCCCTAACACTGGCCAGACGGGGTTCTTTCGCACAATGTTTCTCATTTTGGAGGTGTTGTTGGAAGGAATAGTGATTTTTGGTGGCGACTCAAACGTGGCTTTTGACCAAGGGCTAGATAAATCGAAGGTTCCATCCAAACAATTAACCCATCCCAGTAGGAGCAGCTCAAAGGTAGCGAAATTATTGTATCAACGTGGCCTGGTTGACGTTTGGAGGGAAATGAATCCGACAAAGCGTGATTATACGCATTTTTCGAACCCGCATTCAAGTTACTCTAGGATAGACCATATTTTTTTGGGAATTTAGCACTTACAATTAAAGCGGAAAAATCCCTCAACAGTTCGGGGGCTAAATTTTATTTGAACGCAGACAAAATGAGTACCATGTTAGCTAATAAACTCTCCCCGAAATTTCGCTCTTATACCCTTCCTCACATTAGGCTTCAAAATGGTGACGTCACTCATAACCCCCAGCGTATCTTAAGCTCTTTTCAGGATTACTACTCTAAGCTAAATAAAAACACTGATTCGGTTGGGACTTCATCCATTAATTCATTTCTAGATACCCTCTCTATTCCTACCTTAGGTGAGGACCATAAGGCTTTACTGGATTCTCCGATTACTACTGAAGAAACATTAGGAGTGATCAAAGAATTAAAAATTGGGTGAGCACCAGGACCTGATGGGTTTTCTACCCAGTATTACAAAACCTTTATGAATACTCTTTCCCCTCGCTTAACTAAATTTTTTAATTCTAAAAGCTCGGGTGATTCGATGGAGGTTCATCTTAATTCGGCCTACATTTCGGTGATTCCCAAGCCCGACAAAAATCATGAATTGGTCGAAAACTTTAGACCTATTTCCTTAATTAATAACGATCTAAAGATCCTTACGAAAATATTAGTCAATAGAGTTAGTTCCTTTATCAATTTGTATATTCATAAGGACCAGGTGGGGTTTATACCGGGCAGGCAGGGCCCTGATCAGGTTAGGAGGGCTATTGACTTAATTTCTATTCTTCACTCAGGTTGGGATGGGGGCCCTAGTCAAGAAGGCTTTATACTCTCGCTCGACCTACAAAAAGCCTTTGACTCTTTGTCTTGGTCATACTTATTTTCAGTTTTAAAACGCTGGGGTTTCAGAGATTACTTTTTGGGACTCCTAAGTGCACTTTATTCTAATCCGGAAGCTAGAATTAAGCTCCAGGGATATTATTCGGATCCCATCCATATTGCTAGGGGTACGAGGCCTCTAATTTTTGCCATAGCAATAGAAACACTGGCCATAGCCATCAGATCGGATCATAACATTGAGGGGGTCAGATGCGGACAAGTGATGCACAAATGCGCGCTTTTCGCTGATGATGTCCTCCTCTTCATCACCTCACCAAATACTTCCCTTCCTGCCATAAATAATCTCCTTGACACCTTTGGAACTATATCCGGCTTGAAGGTAAATATGTCTAAATCTCAGGCCCTAAATGTCTCGCTAACGCCTACTACGGTCGCTCATTTACAGTCCTATTTTAGATATAAGTGGAACTCTTCCTCAATTCGTTATTTGGGGATTGATTTGACCCCCAAATTTGACCAATTGTATGAAGCTAACTTTCCCCCGATGTACAGGAAATTGGTAAGTGATTTTAAAAAGTGGTCTTCCAATAATATTTCTTGGTTGGGTAGGGTTCACTCGATTAAGATGACTCTGCTTCCGAGGCTTCTGTATTTATTTAGATGCCTTCCTATCGGAATTAATAGGGGTCATCTTAAATCCTTCCAGGGGAAAGTGATCAAATATGTCTGGGGGCATAAGGGTTATAGGCTCTCCCGTGCAGTCCTCTTTAGCCCTAAAAACGAGGGGGGGGGGGGTGGGTCTTCCTGACCTCTTTAAAGCGGGGGTTCACCCTATCGACGAAATTTTTTTTTTTTTTTCTTTTACCTTAAAATCAGGCATTGTAGCGCGAGCTACAGTATGCCTGTCCCAAATTTTTTACCCCCGTACTCACCTTGTAGTCGTACATCGAAGATACCTTCTATGGAGACGGAGGATGATTGACGGCCGGCTCTGGCGCGTCACGCTTCTCCGGAAATAGCCGAAATAGGCTTGGCTCTTCACGACGCGTGTGCATAGCCTGTGCGCAGGCGCCGTGAAGAGCCGAGACCTACTCCGGCTGTCTTCGGGGAGAGTGACGTGCCAGGGCCGGCCGTCAATCATCCTCCCTCTCCATAGGCACGCCCATTCCCCGCGGGAGCCGAAATCTACGATGTCCGATTACAAGGTGAGTCCGGGGTTAAAAAAATCGGGACAGGCATACTGTAGCTCGCGCTACAATGCCTGTCTCGATGGTAAAATGTGTCGGGGGGGGGGGGGTGAACTACCGCTTTAAGTATTTCCAGGCGGCAAGATTAGCTCAACTCTCAATGATATACTTTAAATACGAAAAGCCAGATTGGATAAATATTGAAAGACAGGCAGCTCCTTCCTTTACTTTGGAATTCTTGCTTTGGTGCCCCCGTAGGTCTAGACCCTCGATATTATCCCCTACATTATTCCATGCAATGAATGATGAAAGGAAAAAATATAGAGCTACCCTTACCCCGTTCCTACTGAATGCAGCGAAAGCACTAATTCCAAGAAATTGGAAAATGAAGGAACCTCCAAGGATAAGGGAATGGTTTAATGAAGTAGATAAAATAAGGGTAATGGAAGAATTAATAAGCTTTCAAGAAAATACAGAAATAAGATTTCAAGAAACGTGGGATAAATGGATAAAATTTAAGCAATCACCGACTTATTTGAATATGATGGGGAGCAAATAAGAGCTTTGAATGGATAAGGGGGGAGAGGGGGATGAGGGAAGGAGATGAGCTTTTTTTTTATTATTATTTACACAATATGAAGTGAAGTGATGGAGGGAGGACATATAGCCCCCCACCGCACTTCCTTAAAAATAAGGATACACATACACATGGGGGCACTGGGTCAGATATAGGATACACTACAAAAGGGGATATTCTCCCCCCCTTTTTTTTTTGTGTGTTTGTTTTGTCTGATGACAAGAGACACATAGGTGTATATATACACAAGGGGGGGGGGGGCGACGACCTGGTGCGGACTATATGAAAACACCCGGACGGTCCTTCCCCGCCCTTCTCCCCCCCCTTTTTTTTTTTCTTTCCCTCCTTTCTTCCCTCCCTCTGCCCTTACTGTGATAGATGGGTATAGATGTGCAAATTAATACGTATATGTTGGGTTAGACCAACATGGGGGGAAAGGGTTAAAGACTGGTAGACATGACCACTCCACCACCAAGAGGCCCGGTAATAACAAGAGAGGCAGAGTAGGAAATGAAAAGGTGTTAAGGTATAATATAAGTCCCATTAGAGACCTAGGATTATAAGGATGGATCTAGCTTTGTACCCACACAAATATTTTTTTTTGTATGTATTATGTTGTATGTATATGTTAAAGTATATGTTTTTATGTATGAAGAATCTATGAATTATATATCAGATGTTGATTTAAAAAAAAAAAAAAAAAAAAAAAGTTTTGTAAAGATTTGTTCTATGTGAAAAGAATAAAAACAATTTAAACACAGAAATGGAAAGGGAGGGTGGGGGTGGGGGGGGGGGGTATAATTTTTTTTCCCCCTAACATTTTCCTCCCTTTTTTTGTGGATTTTTTGATTCGACCGTGGGAGGAGAATGGTAGGGAAATAGGTAAGGGGGATGTCCCCCAGAGGCCCTGTATATGGCGTATAGGATTGGGATTAGGAAGAGTCTTATCTTTTTTTTGTGGGGGTGTTGGTTCATGCTTTATCTATATGGTATCATCGGGGGTATAATGTGTATAATGTTAAAGCTATAAGATACCCGGGGTATAATGTGTATAATGTTAAAGCTATTAAGATACCGGGGGTATAATGTGTAACAGATAATGTGTCTTTTTGGTTAGTGTGACGTCTCGATACGGGACGAAGAGAGATGTTGTTTGGGGAACTATAGCCGCATGTAGATAAGACAGATTTGTGGGGATTATGTGTTTTATGTTTTTTTTTTTTTTGTAGGGTTGGGGGGGGGGGGGGTTTCTTCCAGGTTTGTGTAATTTTTTTTTTTTGGTATAATACACTTAAGTGGACAAATTGTAGAGAAAATGGCCTGGTAATACATAATGGGGGACACAAATAGATATACACAAACACATAAATAAACACATAAACTGAGTGGCGCTCAGTGGGTTGTAAGGGTAACTATTTTTGAGCCCTGGAATGGACTCCTTTATATATTTTTATAAATTGTTTTTTTTTTAACACATATTTCGGTGGTAAGATTAATTAGTGGAATATTAGCAAGGGTGTATGTGTATACGTATGTATGTATGTGTATGTAGATGTGTACATATACATATAGCACAGTTTATGCACCGTACTCACTTTGCCGGGGGATACACAATATTGGTATGGAAGGGGGGGGGGGTGTAGCTGGCCAGCTAAAAAAGCATGTCCTGGAGGCAGAAACCTGTATAATAAGTTCATATAGTTAACACACGTAGGTGTATAAAAGTGACAATAACCCACACACAGAGCTTATATATGTATTTTTAAACTATGGAAAGAGTTATCGCTGTATTTTGCATTTTTAATATTTTATTTGTGAGCAAGAGTAGAAAAGCAGGATATGCCTGTGAGCTAGCTTTGATGGACAGCGATCCTAGCCAATGACAGATTACCCGCCCCCTCCCCTTGTGAGGCAAAGTGAAAACAAGCTTTCCAGCAGCCATTTTCCTTCCAGATCTAGAGAGAGTAGACAGCAGAAAGTCAGCTCCACAACAGAGAGAGTTCTGTGAAAGCAAGAGGCAAAATAGGTGAGCAAATCCACATATAGTATGATCTAGCTTATCCTTATTAACTGCAGAGTAAGCGGAACTGTATTTTGAATGTGTATCTATGTTTTATCTGCAGTTCCACCATACCATACCGTATCTACTGTTTCACCATTTCCTATTCCGAATACTTCATTATACTGATACCACGTGTTATGTGGACTATGGCTGCGCAAGCAGCAATGTTATGAAGCAGTTTGAAGTTATAAATGAACGCAGTTATTAAAGAACAGTTATCTAAGAAGAATTGTATGGTGTGTTCTTAACCCTCTCAGCGCTTCACAGAACGGCATCTTAGGGAAGAGTCAGAGATTACATCATTAACCCTAATGCCATAGCGCATGGTGCTACTCAGTATTTAAGTAGTGCTGCGCCTGCCACAGGGTGTGAGGATACAGGGGGGGAGGGGTTGGTTCTGTGACATAGGGCAATTTTTTTTTTTTTTTTACCCACAGACATATGGATTTGTAGACGGGTAAATACGTAGAAATGAGCGGAGGTATATAGGTATGAACAAAATGAATATTATATCTCTCTAATCCTGTAGTTAAGTATTTAACAAATTTTCAGGACAAGAAGCAAAGTCCTTAAAAAAACTCTGGAGGGTGTGATCGGATGAAGGAGGGAGTGAGAGTGCTGGAGTGAGTGTGTGAGAGCCTCCACCTTTCCCCCTATCTCCCTGGAAAAATCATGCCGGGATAGAGTGCTCAAAACCGGACTAGATTTGGATCTTTATCCCTCTGAAGTACTATACTGCACTTCAGAGCAAAGCAGCAAGATATTTTGCATCTGTTGTCACTTTGGCTGTATGAGCTAAATCCATGAACTTTGTGAGCTGTAATGCGCTGCAATGTGCAAATAATCTAGTATCCAGAAGCCCACAGGTACTGTGCTATAGATATGGGGCGTCGGCGGGCATAGCAGAGAGGCTCCACGGCACTGACCTTCGTTTTTCCCTTCCTTCTTGCATGGCCTCCGGTCGCTGGACAGTGAGGCGAGGTAGCTGGTGGCCCCGGGGCTGGAGGAGGACGGGAGTGGAGCTCGCTGCGCGGAGGAACGAGGGGTACACTGGGGTACCCGTATCTACGGAGCGTCTCGAGTTCCCGCGAAATCTCGTACATACGCAAGAGCGGGTCTCCTCGCCCTGTGTACTGTATCGAATGTCTCCACAATAGAGACAGAGTGTTGAGGGAACTCCACAGAACCCCATAAAGGAGGGAGGAGACCTCTAAGCGCCGGGGGTGAGGTCCATTGCTCTCTGGGCCAAATGTGAACATGCAGCTGGCAGTATATAAAAAAAAAATTATATAAAATAAAATACAATACAACACTGCACCAAGTCAGCAAAATAGCACTATGCATGTTTTGCATTTTTGGAAGAGGAAGTGCAGTAAAGCCCCAGCAAACCCCCGTATGACTAAAAACAGCTCTGGAAGATCAGTTTATTTGTTATATTATTTACCCCATAAGCTATTATTGGGACGCTCCCCTTTTTTGTTGTGCATCCTCAGGAATTGCAGACTATTATCAACAATTCACAGGCTAATAATTGTTTAACCCCCTTTTTTTTTTTTTTTTTTTGCGCTTTTTTGATGTACCTGCAAAAAGAAAATGGTATAACGACACTTGCGAATAAGTGAGGACAGTAATATGTCCAGAAAACGTGGAGAAGGAGAGGAGCAACCAGTTCAACAATTTCCACTCCAAGGAGGAACTCAAGGCTCCAGCTCTACAAAGACTCAGGCAGTACAACCACCACAGGAGGGGGTCAAGAACACCCGATTGCAAAAAATCAGGCAGCGGCGGCAAAGTTGGAGCGTTTCGCCCAAACCTCCCTAACACCAACAAAGGGGACTTACCCTCAGCAATTAGCTCAAGCAAGATCGGCCGTGGCTCGGAAAAGTCAGGGTGGTGGACAGGGATCGGCCAGCCCATCTGCTGCTGTGAAGCTCAACGCGAAAACTGTGAGTACCAAATCTGTAGAAATGAGCGGAGGTATATAGGTATGAACAAAATGAATAATATGTCTCTCTAATCCTGTAGTTATTTAACACATGTTCAGAAGAACAAGAAGCCAAGTCCTTAAAAAAACTTTGGAGGGAGTGAGAGTCTCCACCTTTCCCCCTATCTCCCTGGAAAATCATGCCGGGATAGAGTGCTCAAAACCGGACTAGAATCAATATAGGAAAAATCAATACTGTAACTGATGATATTGCTGTTTTACCCCGTGAAGATAACTCAAACCAACATGGAGGGAGCACCCATAGAAAGGGAGGAGAAGCCTACGTTGAGGGATTTGCTGCATGCCATTAATGCCTGTAGAGACTCAATAACTGGCCTGGATGTAGAGCTCCCTCTCTCTACACTTCCTTGATCCGGCAGGAGGCAGCAGCTGAATCCGTCACCATCCGACGTAATCTCACGTATCCCATCAAATTTTATTATCTCTCACTAAAGGTGAGTACATGTGTGGCTATATTTTTTTTACTTTTTCAGTGTTTTTGGGAACATGTGCTTGCAGCTGGCTGCATTTTTGTCCGCAGTTTGTATGGGTTAATGAATGTTTGGTAGTGAAGTTTGCATGATCGTTTTTGACCGTGTGTTGCCACACTGCGACATTCTTATGTCTGCCATTTGCTTGCATTTTTGCAGGAAATGTGCATTTTGGCATGCAGTTTTCATGGGGGCCTGAATGATGTTGCTAGGGAAGTGTGCAGATTGATATTTGACCGTGTGTAGCAACATTGCCTTTTGTGTGTGTGTATATATATATATATATATATATATATATATATATATATAGATATATATATATATCCTTTTTTTTTCATTTTGCAAAGTGAACATTATTTTTTTTTTTTCTATAGTGAAAATGCCCAAGAAATTGGATAAAAAAAAAGAATTAATGTCAGAAATTCCTGACACCTCAGATGATGTCACATCCTTGGAATCTGGTAGCCAGATGTCCTCTAGCAATTTATTTTTATATATATATATGTAAAAATTAAACATTTTTTTATTTTTTCTAGCATCATCATAAAAAAATAAAAAGTTCTAGGAGGTCATCTATGAAAAAGGTGATTTTTCACTCTTTTTTTGACTGTTTTTTAAAAAGAATGTTTATGCAAATATTTTTTTTTTTTTTTCTCTCCCTCACCCCCTCAGAAGCACCGATCACTTCCAAAAAATACTTCTTCAGAGTCTTCTGACTCGACAGAAGAAAAGACGTCAAGTGTGAGTATTTTCCCATTTGAGTAAACAGCATAAATTACTTTAACCTCTTGACCATGGGGCACTTAAACCCCCTTCCTCACCAGACCAATTTTCAGCTTTCGGCGCTCTCACAATTTGAATGACAATTACTCAGTCATACAACATTGTGCCCATCTGAAATTTGTGTCCTTTTTTTCCCACAAATAGAGCTTTCTTTTGGTGGTATTTGATCACCTCTGCGATTTTTATTTTTTGCGCTATAAAAGAAAAAACACTGAAAATTCTGTAAAAGTATTGGGGGGGGGGGGGTTATTGCAGAGTATGGGGGGGGGGGGGGTTATTGCAGAGTATGGGGGGGGGGTTATTGCAGAGTATGGGGGGGGGGGTTATTGCAGAGTATGGGGGGGGGTTATTGCAGAGTATGGGGGGGGGTTAATTGCAGAGTATGGGGGGGTTATTGCAGGGTATGGGGGTATTGCAGAGTATGAGGGGTTAATTGCAGAGTATTGCACAGGGATGGATGGCTGGATCTGTGACTGCATTTGTCACAGATCCAGCCACAGCAGCTGCTGCTGCCTCCGCTCTCCCCCCTCTCCTCTCACACTGTACCGATTGATACAGAGAGGAGAGGGAGGAACCGGGGTCATGACATGACGCCGGTTTGTTTACAAGTGATCGCTCCGTCATTTGACGCGGCGATTTACCGCGATCTGTGATGCGCCGGGTCTTCTAGACCCGGCGCTCACAGATGATTCCGGGGGCGCGCGAGTGAAGGATTCTGGGAGGACATCCCAGGGACGTTGTCCCGGAATAAATCCACAGCGCTGTAGCAGTATTTTCGCTATACCGCGGTGGGGTAGTGGTTAAATAATACATTTTTTATCTGGGTTTTACAGCATGAAGAATTTACTGCACCTTCTGTGCATGAATCCGTGGAGGATAGTGTCCCTCAAGTGGCGGCCTCCCAGGACAGGCCTTCCAAAGATGCCGAACCAGTATGTATAGTACCAAATTTGAGTTTTGTTGTACATCTTTACGTATATTCATTTTAATTTTTTTTTAAATATAGCTTCCCGCTCCTCAGTGCGCACCCACAAGAGGTAGACCCCGTATTCGTGGCAGAGGACGTGGTCGCGTGAGTATTTTATAGAGTGTGATTTCTTTCATTGTCAAATGAATACACTATACTTTTTGAAAAACTAATAACATACATCTTTATATTTTCAGGGTGGCATTTGGCCTGGTCGGACTGAAGAAGGGCAGGTCTTTCCTCATCTGATCATAGATGACCCCTTACTGATATCCATGATCGAGGATCGTCCTGCCCTTTGGGATAAGTCCGACACAAAGCACGCCAAGCGGGAGTACTGCCGGGCTCTTTGGATGGAGATATACCGAGCCATCTGTAACACCTGGGAGGACCTGTCCACACATGAACAATGGATTGTCGGTAAAGATTTTATTTATTTTTCTATTATTTTACATGTTCTTTTATTGTTTTTATTAACCACTTGCCGACCTCATGTAGATTTACGTGAGCAGAATGGCACGGACAGGCACAATCACGTACCTGTACGTCCTCTGCTTGACGCGGGTGGGGGGTACGATCGGGACCCCCCGCGCTACATACGGCGGTCGTCTAACCTCGGGGAGCGATCCAGGAAGACGGCGCGGCTATTTTTTTATAGCTGCTCCGTCGTGATCGCTCCCCGGAGCTGAAGAACGGGGAGAGCCGTATGTAAACACGGCTTCCCCGTGCTTCACTATGGCGGCGTATCGATCGAGTGATCCCTTATATAAGGGAGACTCGATCGATCACGTCAGTCCTACAGCCACACCCCCCTACAGTTGTAAACACACACTAAGGGAACACTAAATGTTACAGCGCCCCCTGTGTTTAACTCCCAAACTGCAACTGTCATTTTCACAATAAAGAATGCAATTTAAATGAATTTTTTGCTGTGAAAATGACAATGGTCCCAAAAATGTGTCAAAATTGTCCGAAGTGTCCGCCATAATGTCGCAGTCACGAAAAAAATCGCCAATCGCCGCCATTAGTAGTAAAAAAAATAAAAATGCAATAAAATTATCCCCTATTTTGTAAACGCTATAAATTTTGCGCAAACCAACCGATAAACGATTATTGTGATTTTTTTTTTAAACAACAATAGGTAGAAGAATACGTATCGGCCTAAAAACTGAGTAAAAAAAAAAAAAATTATATATGTTTTTGCGGGATATTTATTATAGCAAAAAGTAAAAAATATTGCATTTTTTTTTCAAAATTGTCGCTCTATTTTTGTTTATAGCGCAAAAAATAAAAACCGTAGAGGTGATCAAATACCACCAAAAGAAAGCTCTATTTGTGGGTAAAATAGGACGCCAATTTTGTTTGGGAGCCACGTCGCACGACTGCGCAATTGTCTGTTAAAGCGACGCAGTGCCGAACTGTAAAAACCCCTTGGGTCTTTAGGCAGGATATTGGTCCGGGGCTTAAGTGGTTAATAAACATATTTTGATTCTAGGTGAAAAAATAAAAGGTGACTGGCACTCCATCAGGGACCGCCACATGAGGGACTTAAGGGAGGAGGAACAAATGCCAAGTGGATCTGGGGCCTCCAATAAAACACCATATGTACAGCGCCCACTCCTCGGATTCCTGCAAAAATGCCATGATATGCGGAAGTATGTCATATTTATGTTATTCTATATTGGTTAATTTAAATATTTTTGAAAAAAAAACTAATTATTTCTTTCAATCTCTCTTTCAGAACGAAATCCAGTCTCTATATGGCTCCATTGGCAACACCAACACACACCCCCTCCCAACCCCTCCCTGGCCCATCCCCCGACACTGCTGAACAGGGACAAGAAGCTTCTCCCCTACCAGCTTCCTCAACGTCCCGACCAAGTCGCCAGAGGATAGAAGTATCCTTTGGAGATTTGGTCCAGCTGTTGGGGACTGGTAGGAAACAGCAAGTGATCCTGGACAATCTCATAAAGCTGACAATGGACAGCTTTATGAGATTGGATGATAAAGTGGAATTCTTAAGGGAGGAGTTGTGCCTGTCACGGCAGGCGGGGGCAGGGCCGTCTACTGGTCCCCCTTCGGAAGTTCTACTTCATCTCCAAAGTCTGGCTCCCTTGGTGGAGAAATTGCCCTTTGAGAAGCAGTGTCAGTTCCGCAAAGGCGTCACCAGACCTTGTGCTTAGATTCTGCTGCCCCACTCCAGACCCTCCCCCCCCCCTGCAACTCCACCTAACCTCCCAACCCCCCCACCTTATCATTCCCCGTATTTATACATGTCCCCTACCCCAAGTTCACCAGGCCGTCACCGTTCACCATCACGGCAAGCTTCTCCTGCCCGTCACCGCTCCCCAGCCCGTCACAGCTCCCGCTCCAACCACCGGTCCCCTTCCCACCGCTACAGGTCCCACACCCTGCCCCACTCCCTGGGAACTCAACAGCATTTGGGCCTTCCATCCACACCCTCCAATAGCATGATGCAACTGCTGTCACAGGGAGAACCCTCTTTTTCAACCCCGTCCTTTACACCTCTACCCAATTTTCCTCTTCCACAAAATATTCGCACCCCTATCACTCCTTTTCAACACTATTCCTTTAAACAACAATTCCCTGGAAACGCCCAGAATCTACCCACAAGGTAGAGTGGACTCCTTGCGGTCCCCGGAGGACCCCAGTTCCCAAGACCCTTCACCATTCCCTCATCAGCCCTCCTTCACAAACCTGTGACCGTTGTATTGATAATTTTTTGTTGGCACTAAAGCCATGTTGCCAAGACCCTTACCCACTCCCTCCCCAGCCTTCTTTCACAGACCTATGACAAGGGATGTCAAACCTGTGGTGCTGATGTTGTTGTGAAAGATGAAGTGACGAGCGCAATATTGAATGGCTATGTGACAAAAAGTGTTTGTCAGTGAATCAAACTGATCATTAATTGAACATATAAACACAGTGCCAAAATCTAAATAAACAATACTAATGGTGATTATCCCAATCAGCATGTAGCAAGTGAAAAATCTGCACAAAACAACTGTGATGCTGTGAAATGTCAGCAAACAAATAAAATCTCAATGTCCTGAGATGATGAAAGAGCTTAAAATAGCTGGTGCATAAATGAAATAAGGCAATAAATGCAATAAAAAGTTCCATAAAAGAGAAATTCTCCAAAAGAGAGTGGTGTGGTAATCTCAGGAATCTTCCAATGTGGGTCTTCAAAAATATGTGCTCACAAAGCGCTTACCTTCCCCAAGAAGTAATCAAGCCTTGATTATATAGATATCCATAAGGAGTGCTGGTGGATCTGTATCTGGGTATGGATGTCCAGGGCGTCCTGTGCAGTCCTATGTTATCAGCTCCAGGCTTCTATTGGGTAACGGTGGTGCTCAGCATGGAGGAATAAAAAAAAGATTGCTTCCCATAGTGTAGTAAAACGGAGGCTGGTTTATTGTAAAAACGCTACATTACATAACAAGGCAAAGTAAAAACGAAAGGAAAACACAGCTGATCATAGCTTCCTGATGTTGTTGTGGCACTAAAAAAAGCACAAAACAATGTATATTGTTAATAATTTAAGAAAAAATAAATTAAAACAAATAAATTTACTTTGTCTATTTTTCACACTACCAGCCTGTGTTTCATTCACAATGTTGTGGTAAAAGGTACAACTGTACTATTGTTAAATCAAAATGGGGACATTGCTAGCATGATGTTGTAGGGTGTACATTCTATGGCCCAGTGTCAAGTGTACACTGGGGCATAGATTGCTTTTATGATGCTGGAGGGTGTACAATCTATGCCCCAATGTACACTTGACACTGGGCCATAAAATGTACACCCTCCAACATCATGCTAGCAATGTGCTTATATCAAGTTGTGTTTGTACACCCTCCAGCATCATAAAAGCAATGTGTACAAACACAACTTGATATAAGCACATTGCTAGCATGATGTTGGAGGGTGTACATTCTATGGCCCAGTGTCAAGTGTACACTGGGGCATACATAGATTGTACACCCTCCAGCATCATAAAAGCAATCAAACATACAATGATTTATTTCCACAAAAAATAAAGAATTCAAATAAAGTTCACATCATACGATCCTGCCAAGACACCATGCCAGCTTCTGTAAGGAAATACTGTGAAAAATCGTCTGAGACGCATGATGGCCTGGGTAGCTCTTCTGGATATCTGCTCTAGTCCAGGCAGAGCTGATTCAACTTCTTCAGGATCACTGGGGGAAGGCTCCTTGGTTAGGATGAAGTTGTGTAAAACAACAGCTGCCTTAACAACCTGATCAACCACGTCTGGGTGCAATTGGATTGGCCGGCAAAAATTCCAAATGCACACTCCGCATAGCGTCGTGCGCGTGACAGTCTGTAATTGAAGATGCGCTTGCGTTGGTCTAGTCCTCGGCTGGAGTAGGGCTTCAGCAAGTTGCCACACATCTGGAAAGCCTCATCACCAATGAAAACAAAAGGCATTGGCGGTCCATCGGTCCCAGGAAAGGCCCTTGGTTCAGGAAATCCCATCTCACCAGAGTAGATCCTCCTCCCCATCACAGAGTTCTTGAACACACGTGAGTCATTGGTTCTTCCACATGACCCAATGTCCACTGCGACAAATCTGTACTGCGCATCCGCAAAGGCCATAAGTATAGTGGAGAAGAACTTCTTGTAGTTGAAGTACTCGGACCCAGTGTGCGCTGGCTTCTGGATCCTGATGTGCTTCCCATCGATTGCACCTACACAGTTTGGAAACTGTGTTACTTCATGGAACTTCGCAGCAATTTGAAGCCAAAGTTCTGTAGAAGGTTGTGGGATAAATTCTTCTACAAGACAATCCCACAGGGCATCGCAGGTGCTCTGGACAATCCCAGAGATGGTGGAAATACCCAGGCGAAACTGGAAGTGGAGAGATGAAAAACTCTCGCCAGATGCCAGGAACCTTAAAAAAGATAATAAAAAGGGGGCAGTGATGGGATGGATCCAATATCTTCAACGGCGTTGGCGGCGTCTTTCAGCATCTCGTATCCTTCTTGCTTGGGAACGCCACAGCAGAACATCGAAACTGTAGGAAAGGTAGGTGGGAAACATGTTGCTATGTACTCACCTCAGTGCTGAAATTCAGACTGCTAGAAGATCATTGAAGCACCCTTTTTATACCAAACACTTTGAATAGGGGGCGGAGCTTCTACTGCAGTTCAAGAAGGGGTGAAATGTTTTTTATTAACGGACGTTAGAAAGGAATGATATAACGGATGTATACGGATAAACATTATCATTTTTCAATAAAGGAAGAATGGTAAAATATTTATCCGTATGTATCCGTTATTAAATCCGTTAATAAACGTCCGTTAATAGGTGTAATTACAGTAGAAACGGATATTATAAAACGGACATACAATCCATAGTGTGAAAGAAGCCTAACACAGAAGGGAGTACTACTTATGACATGGAATATCAGGGGTTTAGGGAATAGAGATAAAAGGAACGCAATGTTTAGATATTTCGATAGGCTGCAGCCTCAGATAATATGCTTACAGGAGGCGCATCTGCGGCCTGACTCTATCCACCGGCTGGGTTCACCAAAGTACTCGAGGCAATACCATTCCACGTACTCTTCCTATTCCAGGGGGGTTAGTGTAATGGTGTCTGCAGATGTTTTGTTTGAATGTATTCAACAACAGGTGGACGAAGAGGGCAGATATTTAGTTTGCATAGCGGGAAAACGTAAGTTGACATGTATTGCTGCAATTTATATTCCCCCCCCCCGTTTTCTGCGGTACCCCTGAGAAGGCTGGCACAATTCATGGCTTTATACCCAGACACCCCTGTGCTCGCACTAGGGGATTTCAATAATATTCTGGATCGGGGATTGGACAGAATGTCTTTGATACCCAAGGCGACAGGACAGATGGTTGGAAAAACTATGTTTGCTCTGTTGCTTTCAGAAGTAGGACTCCGTGATGTGTGGAGGGAGAGACATGGCGATGAGAGGTGCTATTTGTGTCACTCGGCCTCGCATGGCGGACTCTCTCAAATAGGCCTGGGAAATGAAACATTAATGCAAAGGGTAAGGGACTCGGCCTATGAGCCAAGATTATTGTCGGATCACTCTCCATTTTGGGTTAGACTGGATGCTACGGTAGCAACAGGTCGCCCACTGTGGAAAGTGAACCCCTTTTAGCTGACCTTACTCCCATCCTTAGATGGGACGGTAGGTATGCTACAGGAGTATTGGCGACTTAACAGGGGCACGGCCAGTGCAGGGGTGGTATGGGATACATTAAAAGCATTTTTGAGGGGGTGCCTGATCAGGGAAATATCGGTCATTAAGACCCCCTCCAGGGAATGGGAGGATAAAGTTCGGGATGAAATGAAATTTAGAGAACAAGCGCTGGTTGTAGATCCCTCTCAGAGTAATCAGGATTCCTGGGCTGAGGCGCAATCAGTATACAATTCGGTACTGTTGTCAGCAGCTGAGAAGAGGAGATATTTTCACCAACATAGTCACTTTGAGGAAGGGGAAAATACCGGACACATTCTAGCACTGGTAGCTAGGGAGCAAAGGGTTTCCTCGAACATTTTGGCTATAAGAGCGGAGTCTGGGGAGACGCACACCCTTAGTTCTGATATCTTAGATGATTTCTATGAGTTTTATAGGGAGCTATACTCCTCCAGAACTAAGATGGTAGATGCAGAGATGGCTTCTTTTCTTCAGGGATGTCCCATCCCCCAGTGGCCCTACCTCTTTGAAATATTAACTAGGTTTGGATTGGGAGATAGGTTTATAACATGGGTAAAGGTGCTTTACTCTAAACCTAGAGCTAGACTCCGAGTTAATAATAATCTTTCCCTCCCATTTGAGCTACATAGAGGCGCCCGTTATCTCCACTGCTGTTCGCTTTGGCAGTCGAGCCGTTGGCGATACTGCTTAGGAACACATCAGAGGTGGTCGGGTTTTGGAGGGGAAGGAGGGGGGAGTGGGATGAATTGGTGGAGGATGTTTTTTATTCCCCAATATTCCTTCCCACCTGACTCTCCTTAAAATACACATTTCTCTTTTTTTTTTTGCCCCCCAGATGGGAATCTAGTATTCATACTAGAATGTATCTAAGTAAGAGTCTTACTGATACCCCCTTTTGAGCTTGGGGTCCTCGGAGGGATCCTAAAAGAGAAGGAAGTCCTGGAAAGGGGTCAGAGACCTTTTTTTGGGCCTTCCTTTATTTGTTAGGAGAAGTTCCGTTAGTGGTCCATATAGTCCTCTCCGTTGATATTCGGTTATGGGGAGATGGGGGACAGGGAGGAACCGGGAACCTAACCCTCTGACCATTTCAGGCCAATACATACCCTAATAGGTGGACGCTCAGATACCGTCGAGACGGGGAGCGTTCTTTGTTTTAGCAAGAGCTAAAATATTCTAGATAGAGAAGGGAACTACCTTCTCGGCAGGGGAAGGGTGGGAGGAAGAGTAGGGGGGTAAGGAGAAAGTATAGAGGGTTTATTTTTTTTAATTTTTTTTTTTTTTTTTGACTGTAAGACGGGATGGAGACTCTAGATATATTATCATTAAAACGCCAAGGGATTAAATACACCAGAGAAAAGAAGGATCCTCCTCCAAGATTTACGACAAATGATAATAGATATTGCATGTATCCAAGAGACACACTTCAGAGAAGAGAGAGTTCCAAGTTTAAAGAGTCGCAGGTTCCCAATAGTGTACCATTCCACGAATCAAACAGCAAAGTCGAGAGGAGTATCTATTATGCTAGCTGAGAGAGTACCATGGAAACATATAGATGCAAGATATGATAAGGAAGGACGTTTCTTATTTGTAAAGGGAGAAATTGGTAATATAAGGGTCACATTAGCCACCATGTATGCCCCTAATGAGAATCGGGCAACATTTCTGAATAAGACCCTGGGGATTCTTATGGAATTTACAGAAGGGAATCTGATTCTGGGGGGGGGGGGGGGGGGACTTGAATATCCCGTTAGATATAAAGGAGGACACATCTTCAGGAATGTCATCTATCACTCATAGTGCCCAAAAGCGTATCATGCAAGCCCTCCATAAGAATCAATTAATTGATACATGGCGATTGTTACATCCTAAAGAAAAGGATTATACGTTCTTTTCCTCCCCCATAAGTCTTATTCTCAGATAGACCTCTTTTTGGTGCCGCATGCTCAATTACACTCCGTGAAATAATCTAAAATAGGGTCTATTACATGGTCGGATCACGCACCTATCTTTCTGACATATGACTTACAAGACTTCTCTAAACCTAGATCTAATCAATGGAGGTTAAACGAAAGCTTATTAAAAGATAAAGATGTCCTGGAAGATGTGACCAAAGAGATACATTTTTATTTTGACACCAATGACACCCCCGACTGTGACCCAGGAATAATATGGGAGGCGCACAAGGCGGTTATTAGGGGTGTGCTGATAAAACACGGGTCCAGGATTAAGAGAGAAAGATCAAAACAGCTTAAAGACCTACTGGATCTAACTATATTGCAGGAGAAGCATAAGCAGACACGATCTAGATCGGTAGAAAGAGATCTTGTTAGAAAAAGAACACAAATTACAGATATTCTCGATCATAAAGCAAAGGCAGATATACAAAGATGCAGGAAAATCTCATATGAATCAGGAGACAAATGTGGGAAACAACTAGCTAGAGCCCTGCGAGACCAGAAGCGAAGTAATTATATCCCACAGATTACTAGATCTAATAATTCAAAAGTGGTGAAACCAAGTGATGTGGACTCATTACTTAATTGATATCCTGATAAACTCAGGGGTACGCATTTCTGCCGGCTGATTTCAAATGGCTATAAGTGAGAAAATGTAATCTATGAACAGAACACATCTCACCTCTCTCGTCTCCAATCCCAACAGGAAGAGCAAACCCTGCTGGTTCTTTATTTAAAAACACAGAGAATATTACACAAATATGCATACACGCCCCCTTGTAAGGCTGTCATTGGACAGTTCATATCCAAATACATCGAAAAGTTAGAACAGTCCAATCAGAGCAGTTTCTTAAAGTCACAGAAATTAATGGTTTTCTTTCAAACGTCACACAAGTTCCTTCTTGGGTCTGTAAAAGACAGGATGTGGGGGATGGGCAAAGTCAGTTTCCTATAGAGAATCCACAATTGCTTATCCAAAGTGAAGTGTCCAGGAAAGCAGTGGGCTGGATAGAGACACACATGTAATGGAGGATAGCAACATCTGTTCTGTATAATGCTGGGTTCATAACTTTAGGACAAAATCTGAAGAATCATCTCAAGGAAAATATACACTTCATTTCAGTGGTTCTAATCATAACACAAAAATATTCATTTTATTTCACATGAAATGTTACCATCAATGCTTTAACCTATGTTCAGCTTTAGTTTTCACCTTCTACAATATTTGGCATGTACCCTTAAGCAGTCTGGCTCTTGCTATTGTAGAGTGTTTTTAAAGGATAAAACATATAATGGCTTTATAAGGAGAAGCTTGTTCCATCACACAAGGGATATAGCCCAAGAATTTCAAAAATATTTCAACGCTTTGTATAATCTGGAGGGTAGTCGCCCTACAGCAAACCAAATAGAGCAATACCTTGTAGACTCACGAATGCCTAAACTCCCAGAAGGAGCTAGGGAGAAATTAGAGGAACCTATCACAAAAAAAGAAGTAGAGGAAGTGGGGGGAGTGATGAAATTGGGGAAAGCGCCGGGTCCGGATGGATTGACAGCGCAATATTATAGAACACTACTCCCCTTATTAGTGGAGTACATGACTAAACTTTTTAATGCACTGGGGTCCTCAGCATCATTAACAAAATAAACCCTGCTAGCGTATATAGTATTAATACCGAAAGAGGGGAAAGATCCGGCACTGTGTGGAAGCTATCGCCCAATCTCCCTCCTAAATCAAGATCTTAAAATATTCACAAAGATTATGGCGAATAGGATTCAAATATATCTACCGAATATTATACACCTAGACCAGGTGGGATTTATCCCAGCACGTGAGGCCCGAGATAATACGACAAAAGTTATTACAAATAGTAAACATAACAAAAAACGCAATCGGTATTGCTGAACACGCATGCTGAAAAGGCCTTCGACAGGGTGAACTGGAGGTATATGCAGGCAGTACTACAGTATATAGGTTTCGGGGATAAGGCATTGTAAATGGATTTCCGCCATTTACTCTTGCCCATCGGCCAGAGTGAGGGTCAATGGAATATTTTCAGAAATCTTTGACATATCTAACGGGACACAAGGATGCCCCGTCTCCACTCCTTTTCGCCCTGTCGCTGGAACCATTTATTTGCATGATCCGACTAAACCAAGATATAATAGGAATACAAAAAAAGAACATACAGTGTAAAATACATACAGTATTATATTGTTAAACATTTCAGTTCAATTTAATACATAGTTCATGTTTTTATGATTATTTTTTTACTCGAATAGATGGTGTATTATATTACGAAGGACTAGAAAAAAAAAAAAAGTGTTAAAGCCGTGACCGAGATGAAAGAGGCCACAGAAATTTTCAACAGTTTCCACAACAGTGCTATGGGTGGTCACAGTGGCATACAACGAACAACAGAGACAATATCAAGTCCTTTTTATTGGCCCGGAATGACGGTACAAATTCGCACACGGGTATGTTCATTTGCTAAAAATGTGTTTAGAAGTCCTTACATCTTAATAAAAATGTAAATCTTTTTTTTTAAATTGTCAAATAGACGATTCAGCCTTGCGCATCCTACAGTTACATGTGTATGGAATTAAAATTCACAGTGGTAGCATTATTACAAATGGTCTTAATCACATACGACCCCCGGACCATTATGCAGGTAAAGGACCTGACCAGTTTTTTTGTGATTTGGTCCCGAATTGATCCCGAAGAATCTTTAGCGAAAGAGGACAATGTCCTAATTGCGAACATAAAAAGTAGACAAAGGAAAGGGGATAAATTAAAACACGAATATGAGGGTCCTTTTCCAGTGGTTGATTTGTCTGTCAAAATTGCCACAGTTTTAACAAAAAAAGGAACTGTTAAAAAAGTTCACACCGATCGTGTCAAAAAATGTAAGGTTAGCACCGAAGCCAACAAAGAGATCATAATTGAGAAGCAAAAGACATCCAATGTTAAAAGAATTCCTGTCTACAGGTGTATACAACACTGAAAATGATCACATGGAGACTTTAATTACAATGACATCAGATCAGACCATTAAAACAAATCTGAATGAAACATTGTCATCACTTTTTGTAGACAACAAAGTATCAAATCCTACATGCAAATGTTCCACACCAATAGTTCATACACACATAATATAAATTGTGTATATATATACATACACACACACACACACACACACACACACACACACATACACACACACAGTGGGTGACCGCGATATTGTGTCAATCTCGCTCCCTTTCTCGGCGAGATTGACCACCTGCGAGCCCCATCGCGGGAGCCAGCGCCGAGCTGGCTTGCCGCGATAGAGACAAAGCCGTCATAAAAGCGTCGGGAGATCCGACTTGGATTCCCGCCAATTCTAGCGTCGGCATTTGATATGCATTCCTGAGAGGGAGAACTCCAGGCCAATATTTAAATAAAAAAACGGCATGGGTTCCCCCCCCCCCCCCAGGAGCATACCAGGCCCTTAGGTCTGGTATGGGTTGTAGGGAGACCCCCCCTACGCCGTTTTTCTTTAGACACCTGGGAATATATGGACTAACACTCCTCCTGGAGCCACTTCCTTGCACATATTGTTTATCTTTATAAAACGCAGGGACAGTTTTTACCACTTCTCATTCATATGATATTTGCTTGTGATTTCTCATTTATATTTGTGTTTCGATTTGTACACATTTTTCTTCACAGGTTAACTTCCAATGACACATAGTGGTTGTTTTTCATTTATTATTTAATTTTGTGTCACAGCATTATTTTCATTTATTATTTTTGCACTGTACCTTTCTTTTTTCTTATTTGCCCTAATATATGTATCTATATTTTTGATACTAGCAGCATTTTTAGTCTTTTTTGGTTTAGCGCAGTGTTCTTCTCTTTTCTATAGTCCCTACAACCCATACCAGACCTAAGGGCCTGGTATGCTCCTGGGGGGGGAACCCATGCCGGTTTTTTATTTAAAAATTTGCGTGGAGTTCTCCTTTTGAGGAATGCATACCAAATGCCGACGCTAGAATTGGCGGGAATCCAAGTCGGATCCCCGTCGCTTCTATGACGCGCACGTTCGAATGTGCTTTGTCTATTTCAGCGAGTGCGAGATGTCGCCGAGAATCAGCGCGATGATGTCATGCTAAAAACACAATATCACAGTCACCCACTGTGTGTATATATATATATATATATATATATATATATATATATATATATATATATAAAAAAATATATATATATATATAAAAAAAATATATATATATATATAAAAAATATATATATATATATAAAAAATATATATATATATATAAAAAATATATATATATATATAAAAAATATATATATATATATAAAAAATATATATATATATATAAAAAATATATATATATATATAAAAAATATATATATATATATAAAAAATATATATATATATATAAAAAATATATATATATATATAAAAAATATATATATATATATAAAAAATATATATATATATATAAAAAATATATATATATATATAAAAAATATATATATATATATAAAAAATATATATATATATATAAAAAATATATATATATATAAAAAATATATATATATATAAAAAATATATATATATATAAAAAATATATATATATATAAAAAATATATATATATAAAAAATATATATATATAAAAAATACACACACACACGGAGATATAGATTTCTAATATAGCGCCTGTGTACTTTCAGTACAGGTGCTATTCTAAATTTAAGGGGGATGAGAGAGTTAGTTAGCTCTCATCCGGTTGATTTGTCTAAATTGTGTCTCTGATTCAGCTGGGCTGTGCCCAGGGCAATAGGTGGCAGCAGTGGAGTCCAGGCTGGGGTGTCTCTCACCAGCAGCCAATAAGGAGGGGTTTTCACATTCAGGGTAACCACACATCACGGCCCCCCGGCGATATGGCCTACCGGGCCGGGGTGCACATGCTATGCCGTGTTCCTGGTTCCAGGACCATGTTGGCCCGGAGCAACTGAAGTTGTGGCGGGGCCCCAGTGATCGACTGGGTCCCCAAGTTCTGAGGAAAGGTCCCAAGCGAGATAGCTGTTTGGTGGGGAGTCAGCCTGAGAAGAGCCAAGAGAGGCAGGCAATCCAACAGGGCCTCGACAATCCATCGAGGATCAAGGTAACCAGACACCAAGAGGTTGGATGTCAGCAACCTGTCAGTCAGTGACCCAATAGAGGAGAATTACCTGAGGGAGATTCAGGCACCAATATTACTAAGCAAGATTTTCCTTCATGATCCATGTTCTGAGGGAAGGGTCTGTGGCAGAGACTTGTTTCCCTCAAGGTTTCGAGTGATACCTTGGCTGCCAGGTCGGTGTGAGAGGCCTGTCCAGGTACACTATACCCCCCCCCCCCCCGGCTGGAGTGGCGACAAAAGCAAAGTGTCGTTGGAAGCAGGACTGTTTCCGTTCTGTTAGGCCTGAATCTGCTTTCTCTTCTCCTCATACATCTTTACTATCTACCTCAAGTTATTCTTTACCGTGTTGGGTAAAATAAAAGCACAAGAAAAGACACCTGCTGTTTGGACATTCCATCATTGCTGCTCTCACCAACTACCCTAGACGGATCCCTGTCTCGGCTACAAGTGAATTGAGTTTGGTGGTGTCAGCCCGGCTCCCGGTGGGTGTGCTATGCGAGGTAAGCCTGCGCTTAGTACGCCCACCCCCCCCCTCCCACAAAAACCACCACACTTAAACACGCACTCGAAATTGGGTTAACATGCACGCACATTGACCATGCGGTCTCTAAAAAAAAGAGAGGCACAGCACTAACGGGGCTGGTTGAGCGGGCTAGATCCTCTCACTCCCTTATGGGGAGTCCCTCTGCCCCGTTGGGCTTCAAAGCGGAGCAGGTAGGGCGGGCTGTGTGGGAGGACCCCCTCACGCACCCGCCATTGCCACCCGGGGCATGGAGAAAGGTGGCAGATTGCCTCTGGGGGAGGCCTGCCTACTCCCAACTCCTGCAGTCCGGCTCCTCTCTCGAGTACACGCACAAAAAATACACTTTAAAAAAAAAAAGAAAAAAAAAAAACTACCCTAGATGTCGGAGCCATAGAGGTAACAAGCCATCCCTATTCTATCCAGCGGCTCCTTCGGGGGTAAGCACTACACTAACAATGCAAAATGATTTTTAAAATCCATCCGATATACAAAGAGCATGGGATAGTGAGAATGCCCACATCATTCTTTCCAAAGTTGTCCCGTATAAGCTATTCAGCACAGACCTACATAGATTGAAGCTGGGAATGGAACTAGAAAGTGAGGTAATGTATGAACTTGAACTATTGTATAACAATATTAAAGTATGAATAAACCCAGAAACCTGCATTTCACTAAATCTAGTCTCAAGCATTACACATAACATTAAATATGCAATTATTACATTAAATATAAACATTTGATTACCTTTTCTCGTCTGCATGATATGGCAGCCTGTTGACTTCTATCAGTGCCTGGTTAAAAGCTTGTAGGAGTACAAGCAACTTTGGCAGAAAGTTTACGAGAATGCTGACAAGGCCAACACCTATACCTAACATTACGCCGATGTAGCGCAAACGCCGTATGCTATGCCGACACAGCGCAGAGAGGCAAGCACTGCATTCAGCAAGCTATTGCTCCCAACGCAGGCCAGCATAGGTGTAAGTGGGCGTGACCCCATGCAAATGATGGTCTGAGCGCAGTGGTTTACGCCTGGCGTATCTCAAACGGTGCAAGCACCGTGACGTGGACACATGTCCAGCACCCCTGTGCGCATGCTCACAACTACGCTGGCGTAACCCTTTAAGATACGCCGACCCACCGCGTACACCGAGAACATAAGTACGCCCAGCCATACGCCCGTCCAGCGCAAAAGTATACCAGCTTGTCTTCCCTGGTACATAGGTACTTTTGTGGTCTGAGCCATGTCAGATACTGAGGTGGACAGGGAGAGGAGAAATAAAAATTTCTCAGCGGATGAGAGGGCGATCCTGACCTCAATCTCCAAGTATGATGCCTACCTCCATGGCGCAGAGCGCCAGGACCAGCAAGGCCAGTAAGCAGGAGATCCTCCAGAAGATAACCCTGGAGATCATTGCCCTTGGGCATGAAACCAGGACCGCAGGGATAAGCTGGCCAACATCAAAAGGCACCTCAGGGGCACGGGAGGTGGACCAGCTACTTCAGTCAAGTTGACAGCTGAGGAGGAGGTCATTGCCAGCTGTCTGGAGCAGGAGCAGGTGGAGGGCCTGGAGGGCTTTGACTCCAGTGAACAGGACTTGAGGAGAGGTAAGTGTGTTTAATCCCCCATCTGGTGTGTAGCATGTGAGGGGGTGGAAGGGAACATGTGACAAGTGTGTGGGTCCACCAACATGTGAATGCTTTGTGTCATCCACAGATGAAAACATCCCATTGAAAACGTTATCGTATGACGAAACGCGTCTGGGTCAACGGCGTGTGGTGACATCACCGCGTTCGTACGAGGAGGAAGGGCTCCTGTTTATGCCGGCCGGCATTTGTTTCCTACATGCTTCTAATACATTTGATTGATGCAAGTAGATTTAATTTTTTTTAATAAACAACCGTTTGGACGTATTACGCTATGTGCGGTTCTTTTTCCTGCATGACATACTACTGGGCCCCTGGAATGGTCTAAGAGGTTCTGTCTGTGCCGATTTAACTATACCCCTTCGTGGACGTATTGTATAAGGATCTAAGCTGCATATCTGATTCCATCCTGTGGTGTGGCCATACTCCCTGGATATCCTGCTGTGGAATACATAATAACGCTGTTATTTATCCATTATCTGGTAAGCCCCTGTCCATGTGGTGGTGGCTCACTTTAATCATCGGTGCAACAGGTGTTGTCTTGTTATTTTTGGACTTTAATTTCACATTATTAATTTTGTTTACTCACAAGGACTCGATTGTCATTAATTAGGCTGGAGCGATTTTTTCTTTTTTCATCCACAGATGTGCTGGAGGGAGCTGGGCCATCCTCTGCTGCTGGATGACCCACGCCATCCAGGGAACATCCTCTTCCAGAGTCTGACCCCTGCCAAGCCATGTGACATCTGCTGGTCTTGAGGTCGTTGAGGAGGAGCAGTTGGATATCCATAAGGAGGATTGTGTATATTTAGAAGAGGATTCCATCTTGGCCAGTCCCTCCGACACAGTGGCCCCCCTGACCCCCTCAAGGGCTACCCCGTCCAGGGGAACCCCCTCAAGGGCTACCCCGTCCAGAGGAACCCCCTCAAGGGCTACCCCGTCCAGACGGACTCAACCGGCTACTTCCCCTAGGAAGGCTCTTGGCAAGACTGGGGGTGTAGACGGTTCCCTCCAAGAAGGGCTTGAGAGGGAGCAGGCACGGCAGACGTGCCACATGGCAGGTATTGCCTGCGACCTGCACAGAGTGGCTGACAGCCAGGCCTCCTTTGCCAGCTGTCCCCGTACACGTTCTGTTCAAATTCTGTTGGGATGTTGCTTTGACGGTACCCTGGGTGGCCCCTGGGTGGTTGGCACGGACGTGCCATATGAGGCATTGGCTATCACCTGTACATTGATGGAATGCCACTGCTTACGATTGTGGTATATGTCCTCTGTGGCCCGAGGGGGCGTAGTGCCACATGTGTGCAATCAATGGCCTAGACGGTGCGTGGGAATCCGGCAATGCTGTAGAAATCCTGCATTGCCTTCTGCCGCAGGTGCTCATGGGTGGGTTTTATGATGTGGTGGGACATGCGTGTGAGGATTGTGGGGACAACCTGGTGCACACATCTGCTCATGGTGGATTGTGACATCGCAGACACGACTCCACTTGTACGTTGGAAAGATCCACTGGCGAGGAAATAGAGTGTTGCCAGTACCTTGACCAGTGGCTGCACTGCATGTGAGCGTTCTGTCTGGCTGGTGATTTCATCATGCAGGGCTGTGACTAATTCCAGGATGGCATCAGGGCTGAATCTGAAGATGCGATACACCTCCGATTCCCCCATGCCAAAGACGTTCATGCGCGTTCGGTATATCCTCTTCTGTGCCCTCCTCCGTGCCTTTGGACGCAGTAGTGCTATGACCATGGCTGCCCCTGGCATGTTGGCATACAGATTGTTGCCCTGCAAGTGTGGTTGCTCAGCTCGTCCGTAACGGTGCTTCTGCAGCTGCTGTCCAGCTGGCCTGTGCACGTCTGTTGCTGAGTTACACCTCCTTTAAGGGGAATAACTTTACGCCGGACGTACAACTTACGTGCACCTCGCGTAGACTGCGCCGGGCCCATGTACGTTTGTGACTCGCTGTATTTCCCTCGTTTGCATATTTGAATGCCTAATCAATGGGAGAAGCAACATGCGTCCAGCCCATATTTGCGCCCACGCTACGCCGGTGTGTGCAAGATACGTCGATGTTGGTTTTTGGGCCGGGCGCACATTTGCACTATGTCGGCGTAAAGTGCTTTGTGAATCCGGGCCATTGTTTTCAATAATGTAATAGTTACTAATGGCTTTTAGGAAAGGAGTCAAGGGACTGGGACAAGTCTAGTCTGGCACTCTTCAGGAGCTAGTGTTCAAGCTACTACAGTGCTTAGAAGTTTTTAAATAGGTGATGTTGGGGCCAATTACATGATAAACATTATTTATTGATTATGACACAGTAGCACTGATTAAAAAATAATAATATATATTTTTTAATGACATGTCCATATGCGTTCTTGTTTACCAAGAGTAACATTTTTCTTAAAGGAGTAAAACTGATTACAATTTGTTTTATGTAGAACTTGTTTCAGAAAAAATGGTTTAAATGTTTCAAGAGTCCGATGTAAAACAATTTCCCACCCAAAACAAGAAGACAGTGTGTCGTGTGGAGTATTTGTGTGTAAGGTAATATATTTCATACAAATAATAAAAACGAATACTGATTGGAGTTAAAAATAATACGCTTGAA
The DNA here is from genome assembly GCF_905171775.1 of Rana temporaria. Taxonomy (NCBI): domain Eukaryota; kingdom Metazoa; phylum Chordata; class Amphibia; order Anura; family Ranidae; genus Rana; species Rana temporaria. The sequence continues at coordinate 8,512,822 of NC_053489.1, read as the reverse complement.
GTCAAAATATTACACAATTGTATGGCCAAAAAAAAAAATCAAGAAATTTCTTCTCATCTATTTTCATAATCGATTAATAGGCCAGCCCAGCCGATCATTTCCCATGTATAGAGAATGCTTTAATTGTTTATATATCAGGAAACACAGTGAAGCACAAATTAAGCTCAGTCCACCATCCATACTTGTCATAAAGTGTCCCTGAACTTCTTATTGTGTGAGGAAAAAAATACCTCATGGGACATGTAGTCCTGGGAAGAAAGTGATTGTTTCTAAAGTCAGAATCTGTTTTTCACCTTGCTAAAGCTGAACTCTATATTACAGTTTGAAGCTTGCTATAAGGGGCACTCTGAATGGAAGAGGAGCCAGAAGCGCCGGTAGAGACCCCAGAAGGGTAGAATCAGGGCAGCTCTGTTCAAAAACATTAAACAGAGCCGGCAAGTTTAATTTTTGGGTGGTTTAGAAAAAAATGAAAATATTTTAAAAAACACCACCGCTTAAAAGAAAGTCCATCAGACTTTTTTCATCGGAAAATCCAATCATGTGTACAAGGCTTTAGTCTGGATCTACCCTAACGGGAATCGGTTGCTACATCCCCTTTTGACTGATTCTTATTTTCACAATGGTAAACCACTTTGACATCTGTGTGGGTGTGGTATAGCACGTCCACAAAAACAGACGGTGTGAGTGCAAATGTGGACTTTGAAACTGGCCATACAATTATATTGGGAGCTCCTGGACCACATACTATCGTGTAATGTTTCTGCATTTTGTTTTTTTCCCCCAACTACCTCAAGGTGTAGGGTGTTGCGATGAGAACATGCTGTGCCCCATCTGATGCCAATCTGTGGGGGGTGGGAGTACGAGTTGTTAGCCAGACCCAGATCTTGTCATGGCACAGATATATTGATGACCCCTTATTGACCAGGCATATTAATATACCTTTAAGGTAAGCCACCAAAACAACCTAAAAAGGAGGATAACAATCTGTTAGATTTATGAGAATTAGATCCAATACCACAAGATGGAGCATATTCTGGTCAAACATTGGGAAATTCTCTGACAGGACCCCCCACCTACAGTCGACAGACCCAAAATTGCTTACCGAAAAGCCCTTACCCCAAGGGGAAAAAAATGAGCACCAAGTAAACTAAAATCTAGAAAAACTAATAACACTAGAGCTTCCTTGTGCCTTATTCCCCTTTAGGGTATGTACTGTCGTCACAAAGCCCTCTGCAAAACTTGTGACTTTGTAAAACAAGGACAGACTTCCTCTAACATAAAAAAAGGTACAACCTACACCAATGATTCTTAGAACTGTTCCACAGAATTTCTAGTGCATTGCGTGACATGCCCCATGTGGTTTATTATTTGTGGGTAGTATCATCAGGCCCATCACACAGCGGTTCGGTGAACACCACTGCCTGATTGAGGAAGGCAAACACAAGCACAGTGTCCCACAACACTACTGTGGGACAACGGGTTTTGGTCATGTCCAAAGGTCTCCCATCTCTGTCAATGGGAAACCTGCTGGATATACACATTAGACACCATTTTTCCTGGGGGGCTGAATGAGGAAATGAAATGGGTTAGTACTATTGTGTGACATATGTTTTTATGCCTCTTCTCCTTTCTCATATTTTTTTTTTTTTAAACGTATAGGGGGTCAAATATGATCTTTCACGGTAAAAGTAAGTAACCAGGGAGCTGCGGTGGCTCAACGCGATTGGCACTGCGCTGACAAGCCATTCACCTCTGCAGCTAGGGGTTCGGATCCCGGTCTCGGCTACATGTGAATTGAGTTTGGTGGTCTCAGCCCGGCTCCCGGTGGGTGTGCTATGCGAGGTGAGCCTGCGCTTAGTACGCCCACCCCCCTGCCACAAAAACCACCACACTTACACACACTCGAAATTGAGTTAACATGCACGCACTTTGACCACGTGGTCTCTAAAAAGAGAGGCGCAGGACTAACGGGGCTGGTTGAGTGGGCTAGATCCTCTCACTCCCTTATAAGGAGTCCCTCTGCCCCGTTGGGCTTCAAAGCAGAGCAGGTAAGGCGGGCTGTGTGGGAGGATCCCCTCACGCACCCGCCATTGCCACCCAGGGCATGGAGAAAGGTGGCAGATTGCCTCTGGGGGAGGCCTGCCTACTCCCAACTCCTGCAGTCCGGCTCCTCTCTTGAGTACACGCACAAAATACACTTTAAGAAAAAAAAAAACACAGGTTTTGGTCATAGAAGCTATGTCCAAAGGTCTCCCATCTCTGTCAATGTGAAACCTACTGGATATACACATTAGACACCCTTTTTCCTGGCGGGCTGAATGAGGAAACGAAATGGGTTAGTACTATTGTGTGACATGTTTTTATGCCTCTTCTCCTTTCTCATATATATATATTTTTTTAAACGTATAGGGGGTCAAATATGATCTTTCACGGTAAAAGTAAGAAACCCATATAGATCAACGACAATATCGATATGACTTTAACTCACAACGCTCTTTTTTAGACAGGGAGAGGAGGGAATACTCCCCCCAACGACCACAAGAGCCCTACCGCTCACCAAGAAGACACCCTCAGGAGGACAGACCCAGTCCAAAACCAAGAGAGGCAATAGAGCGGGAAAGAGACTCCAAAAGAAAAAGAGAAGAGTGGGAGAGAATGTCGTAAATCTGAGTGGTAGGCCTATCTCTGCTGAAGAACTAGCAGTGTTAGATAAAGTACTGAAGCATGCTACCATGAAAAATCTTAACAAATTTGAGATACAAAAATATGTAAGAAAGCGTAACATCAAAAAATGTATTCTCAATAATCCCTTTAAGGCACACAACACTTGAGGAAACGAATATACAGCACGTACACACAGCACGTTGAGGAATAATTCGCTGTACAACCCGCAGGTATCAGTATATCGATGTGATCAAGAAACTAGTACTAAAATATCTTGAATCTCTAAAATTGAAGCCAAGATCGGATCCAATACACATGAAGAAAGGAATGAATCTCCTGACCCAAAGAAAGGACATTGTGATTTGTCCGGCAGATAAAAGGGGGGGGGGCTGTTATACAGTCTAAGCAACAATACAAAGAAGAGCTCAATAGGCAATTGCAAGATGAAAGCACATATATCAAACTATTGGGAAACCCCACTATTAAATATAAGAAGGAATTGCAACTACTAATTAACCTGGGTATTAGGAAAGACATTTTGAATAAGAAAGAATCAAGATATATTATACCCGAAACATATCGAATCCCTGTGATCTACACCATCCCTAAAATCCATAAGTCGAGAGAGAACCCACCTGGCAGACCAATTGTCAACGGGATAGACTCCTTAACCTACAGTTTGGGACAATACATAGACCACTTTATACAACCAGCCGTCCAAAAAACACAAGCCAATCTATCTAAAAGATACAAAGCATATCCTACAGCTTTTAGATTCAATACCGGTACTTGAAGGAAGAACAGCAGATGTCACATTGTTATATACGATTGTGAAACATCATGATGCCTGCTTTGCAACTAAATGGTTATTAACCACTTAAGGACCACCGCATGTACATATACGTCCACAATATGGCACGTACAGGCACATGGGCGTATAGGTACGTCCTCGCCTATTAGCGGGTGGGGGGTCCGATCGGGACCCCCCCCCGCTACATGCGGTGGTCGGGTCCGCTCGGGGAGCGATCCGGGACCACGGCGCGGCTATTTGTTTATAGCCGCTCGGTCGCGATCGCTCCCCGGAGCTGAAGAACGAGGAGAGCCGTGTGTAAACACGGCTTCCCCGTCCTTCACTATGGCGGCGCATCGATCGCGTCATTCCCTTTATAGGGAAGACACGATCGATGACGTCATTCCTACAGCCACACCCCCAAACAGTTGTAAACACATACTAGGTGCACCCTAACTCCTACAGCGCCACCTGTGGTTAACTCCCAAACTGCAACTGTCATTTTCACAATAAAGAATGCAATTTAAATGCATTTTTTGCTGTGAAAATGACAATGGTCCCAAAAATGTGTCAAAATTGTCCGAAGTGTCCGCCATAATGTCGCAGTCACGAAAAAAATTGCTGATCGCCGCCATTAGTAGTAAAAAAAATAAAAAAAATAAAAATGCAATAAAACTATCCCCTATTTTGTAAACACTATAAATTTTGCGCAAACCAATCGATAAACGCTTATTGCGATTTTTTTTACTAAAAATAGGTAGAAGAATACGTATCGGCCTAAACTGAGGAAAAAAAATGTTTTTATATATGTTTTTGGGGGATATTTATTACAGCAAAAAGTAAAAAATATTGCTTTTTTTTCAAAATTGTCGCTCTATTTTTGTTTATAGCGCAAAAACTAAAAACCGCAGATGTGATCAAATACCACCAAAAGAAAGCTCTATTTGTGGGGAAAAAAGGACGCCAATTTTGTTTGGGAGCCACGTCGCACGACCGCGCAATTGTCTGTTAAAGCGACGCAGTCCCGAACTGTAAAAACACCTTGGGTCTTTAGGCTGCATATTGGTCCGGGGCTTAAGTGGTTAAGGAATCACAGTAACCCAATATGCAAGCAGATGAAGTATCTAATCAAATGTCTGGATTTTTGTTTAAAGTTCAACTATTTTTGGTACGACCAGTCCTACTTCAAACAGGCCATTGGAATAGTAATGGGAGCAAACGCTTTCATGGAGCAATGGGAGGAGTCATCAGTATATGAGAACACCCCTGCAGAGCTCTCCCTATACAAGAGGTATATTGATGACTTGATCATCATATGGAACGGAAGTAGAGATACGTTGGAAAATTTCTTAAGAACATTGAACGAAAACGACAAAAATATACAACTGGTATGGAAAATAGACGAAAAGGCTGTGGATTTTTTGGACTTAAATATCAGCTTGGAAGGAAGTAGAGTTGCAACTAAGACATTTTTCAAAAATGTAGACACAAATAGCTATCTTTCTATAGATAGGGACATTGAGGACTATAAATTAGATAGGGTCTTCAATTGGAAAGAACCCAGTTATCTTCTGTAGAGGGGTCATCCCAACAGTTTATGTCGCATCCCAAAAGTACTTCCAATAATATTCGCAATAATTTCAAACAAAACAAATGGGGAAACAGCGTCCCGCCTAACGGTCAGCGCCATATAGGACGCAATAATAATAAGAATAATAAAAAAACATATAATAACAAGAACCACAATGACAATGTGAAATCCATATAAACATTTCAAACACCAATTGGTATACAACTACTTCATATGACATCGACCAAAGTTACCAATAACAAACCGTCAGTTCCAGTCAAAAACACACCCCAATTGAGCATACCTGACGTGATGAACACTAGCCCACCCATTAATATTCAGCCCTCTGACATGTCCAATCGACGCAATCCTCATTTAGTTGCACCTACCATCAGCAATGATGATCAAGATCTCATTATATTGCAGACTTCTATTCAGGCTCCTGAGAACACCGAATCATGTTTATCATTCCCGGGTATTCCTACCCACAACAGATACAGTCCCCTATCCAGGGACCTGGATATTTTCTCACAGGAATTGAGCACATACAGCACTTCGCAAATTAGAGATGAACAGGTTAACATTGAGGGAGGCACTTTACCCAGCTCCTCACAACCTCCCATTAACAATACCAATAACTTTTAAGTACAGTCTCCCACAAACACATTCAAAGAAATATAGAAGAAGAGGTAGACGAGGAGGAAGAGCCCACAACGAAAAAAGACAGGAAAGAGACTCAAAATCAAGTGCAGTTTACACCATAAATATTTTTAATCTTTCAGCCCACAAGCTCAACCCCGCAGAATTATCCCTCTTGGAAAAGGGCCTAGGGTTCTCACCTACCATAGGCCCCAACAAATTTGGCCTGCTTAAGGACCTCAATAGGTTCATTAGAAACCTCACAGTAAAAAGATTCTATGCTAAGGATCCAATTACTCCAACACAGAGCATGACTGAAAAAGTTGATTCCACCGTAAATAACGAGGTTGAACAGGAAGCACTAGCGGCCCTTATGGACCTTTGGGATGATGGGCTACCCATGCACACTCCCTTTGAGGACTATACTTTCCCTGAGGTAGTCCACACAGGCTTCAGACCGAAGTCCACTTTCTTTCCAGCAGGATGCAAAGGCCCTTATATAGAAACCTATTACCAAGCTACATACAGAGACCGTCTTGATTTATGCCAGATTAAACCCGTGTGCCGCCCTAACTTGACTATGGCCGAACACAAAGCACTGGATGCACTAAAGAAGGACCATTCGTTGGTCATCAAACAAGCCGACAAAGGCGGAAGCTTGGTGATACAGAACCTGCCCGATTACGAAAAAGAGGCCCACCATCTATTATCTGATAAAAAAAACATATTGTATTCTCACTCATGATCCTTTCGTGGAATTTCAAGTCAAATTAAAAGCCTTGATAGATACGGCAGTGAAAGACGAAATCCTGAACAAAAGTGAAAAACTGTTTTTATTGCCTCAAGTCTGCAGCACGCCATACTTTTACCACTTGCCCAAAATACACAAATCCAACATCTGTCCCCCAGATAGACCCATTGTGGCTTGTACGAATAGCATCACGTCCGGGTTGTCACAATATATTGATTTTTTCCTACAACCAATTGTTACAGCACTTCCCTCGTACATTAAAGATTCTGGACAAGTGATAGAGTCCTTAGAACACTACAAATGGGATGCCGATTACTTATGGGCCTCTCTAGACATAGTATCCTTATACACCTCCATACCCCATGGAGTGGGTCTTGAAGCCTTGAACTATTTTTTTTTTTCAAAAAATGCCGATATGAACCCCATTCAAGCCAAATTTCTCATGGATTGCACAGACTTTTGTTTGAAACACAACTATTTTGTATTTTGTGAGCAATTTTACAAACAGACAAATGGCACAGCTATGGGCGCAAATTTCGCACCATCCTACGCCAAACTTTTCATGGGCTTTTGGGAAGACCATTCCATCTGGACTAACAACCCCTTCACACGTTACATCGTATATTATGGGCGGTACATCGACGATATACTGCTCATTTGGAGTGGGAGTGTGGAACTTTTTGAAGCTTTTGTCTTGCATTGCAACACCAATGAGCTTGATTTAAGTTTTACTTATGTGTTAGACCCCAAAGAATTGGTCTTTTTGGATCTCACCTTATATCACGAAGGAGATACAATTCATACAAAAAAAATTTGCAAGCCCACTAGTGGTAATTCTTATTTGCATTACACTAGCTGCCATCATCCCTCTTGGACCAAAAACATTCCTAGTGGTCAATTTCAGAGACTCAGAAGGAATTGCACAACAGACATTGAATACAAGCTGTAAAGTACATCCCTGACAGAGAAGTTTTTGCAGAAAGGCTATGCGGCCGATTTGGTCCAGGCAGCCCACGATAAGTTCTCAATGATAAAACCATTCAAAAAAAAAAAAAACAGAAAAAATCCGAGCACAACAACCTTAGATTTATTACGGACTTTAACAGTAAATACAGAGCCATACAATATACAGTTAAAAAACATTGGCATATCCTAAAAATGGACCCACGACTTGGCCCTTCCTTACCACCCGCGCCACAGGTCACTTTCAAAAAAAGCCGTACTCTCAAGAACATTCTAGCACCAAGCAAGCTCAAAACGAAACAGGAGAATATCATGGAAGTAAGCACATACTTTGACGATAGAACATGCATTTTCCAATGTAAAAAGCGGGGCTGTTTAACATGCCAGTTCATACAGCACAGTCAGTCCTCTTTTTCTGAGGCCTCGTACACACGACAGAGTTTCTCGGCAGAATTCGGCGAGAAACTCGGTCAGAGCCGGATTCTGCCGAGAAACTCTGTCGTGTGTACACTTTCGGCCGGAGGGAGCCGCCGAGGAACTCGTCGAGAAAATAGAGAACATGTTCTCTATTTTCTCGTTGTTCTATGGGAGCTCTCGGCCCGCCGAGCTCCTCGGCGGCTTCAGGGCTGAACTGGCCGAGGAACTCGATGTGTTTGGCACGTCGAGTTCCTCGGCCGTGTGTACGAGGCCTCATAGGTCAGGTCTTGTCTATAACATCAAGCAATTCATCACATGTTCCCCTGAATACATAATTTATGTATTAATATGCCCATGCAAATTACTTTACGTAGGGCGCACTATGCGTACCCTACGCAAACGCATAGGAGGAGAACATTGTCGCTTAATCCATAAAGGTGCCGATGAACACAGCGTTCCGAAACATTTTAAATGTAAACATGCCAAAAATTTCAATCATCTGAAAGTTGTTGCGATCGAATATATACCTGCTGGCACGCTCACCGTCAATGAAAGATTTGTCTTGCTATGTAAGCGCGAATCTTTCTGGATATATAAATTATCTTCCCTATCCCCCAATGGCCTGAATGAAGGTCTAGAAATCAGTAATCTTTTATAATTTTACACTTTGATAAGTGACCCACCCCTTAGCGCTTTTATATAATTACATAATATTTTACACCTTGTTTCATTGTGTTTTCATTTTTTCTTTCTAACATTTAATTTTTTGGATCTTTTTAAATCCACCATATGTTGATTAATTCATTTAATTAAGGGCCTGGTGCATGTTTTTATTGATATGTTTACTGTTTATACTAATGTCTGCTTTTGGCAGCTCCAATCCACATGCACAGCTCTCTTGAAATAGCTCACTGGTTGTTCTAATCACATGACCTGACAAAGGGCCATGTCCCGATACATGTAGTCAACATAGCAACCAGACTGATTTCTCTCCAGCCTCCTCCATTCATTCACCCAGCACAATCGGATCCAGCTGCTCTGCACTGTACCAGCACAAACCCTCCCATTGGTTTGTCACATCCAACCCTCCCCGCTGTCTGCAAGCCTCGTCTTCGGAGGGCTGTCTTGATTCGACGCGACGTCATGACCAGGAAGTTGCCCGGCGTACACGAGAGCGGAGCCTAACCAACACCGCGGACACATTGCATTCACACCGTCGAGCCTTCCTCTGCTCCGGTGTCTTCATTTCACCAACACCGCCTGGCCATCCGTTCCCTTCAGACCGGGTAAGAGCGCTACAGTACATCCGCGCGGTTACATCTGGGTCCCACACTCCCCCATCTGCCGGTGGAGCCGTGCCTGTGGATGGACGAGCTGCATATTGCAAAGTGTTTTAACTGTGATTTTCTTCCATACATCATATTGTGACTGGGAACTATTGTATTTATTATATGGAGGATTGCCGAAGGCTTTTATCTTTATCGTGTTCATGGCATTAAACATCACTTTTTATTCATCTTTGCTTGGACACTCAATATTTCAATGATCTAGCGCTTCCTTTTTGGTTTGTTGCCTACCAATGTAGAATTCTCTCTTTTCTATAAAGCCGTGCATCTTTGAAGCATCATTTTGTAAACATGCTACAAGATGGTTACCAAGCATGCACCTCTCTTAAAAAAAAAAAAAAAACAGGAAGACACAGGAACTGGGCTTCACATGCCCACAGCTATGATGGAAACGGCCACAAGATCGCAGAGAAGATATCAGGTGTTGGAACTGATCAATGCTCCGATGGTGATTTTTCAATATGTTTTTTGCCATATTAACCGTAATTAAGTTTATATTGCAACAACAAATGATGCCCGAAACCCCGCTTTAAGGAGCATATTCTTATCGACACCACAAGTGCAAAGTGGACCCCATACACATAAATCGGCACCCAATGGGAACCCAATAGTAGAGGAGCTGTTTCCTTCCTCTTTTAGTTTTGCTTATTTCATGATTAACCACTTAACCCCTGGACCATATTGCTGGTCAAAGACCAAAGCACTTTTTGCGATTTGGCACTGTGTCGCTTTAACTGACAATTGTGCGGTCGTGCAACGTGGCTCCCAAACAAAATTGGCGTCCTTTTTTTTCCCACAAATAACACAGGGGCAGTCTATGGACCCTTTGAGTATAATAAATCTGTCTCAATACAATCTATCTGAAGATGAAATGAAGATTCTACACAAGGGCCTAACGTTCTGCCCATCCAAAGATGTTGACACCTTTGACTTAATTAAGGACTTACACCTTTTTGCCCGAAAGGTCTTTATGCAAAACCGGTTGCTAGTAAGGAATTCTCTGCCAGAGAAGAACAGGCTATGAATGACCTGATCACCCTCCTAGATGAACAAACCAACAGAGACCTGATCGATAGGATCGACTTGAATGCGATTTTGGAGGAACAATTAATTCCAACTGAAGGTGGCCTCTCAGGAAAAATCAACGCTAAAAAGAAAATCAAATAAGTTTCCACCACTAACCCTGAACCCCAACCTTAATGCCTTTGTAGCAATGACAACCAAAGACATCATGGAACTCAAGCAAGCTCTAATGCCGGATAACATCAGACCGGAAAAAAATCGGCTCTTAAACAACTAGCCAATCAGCAACAACTCACTATAAAGCCCTCAGACAAAGGGGGCAATATTGTAGTGATGAGCAACAAATTCTATCAAACAATGTGCCAGAAGATTTTGTCCAACCAAGAATGGTATAGACCAATATTGAAGTCCATCATTGAAAGATTCGATAACGACTTTAAGATGGTCGATCAAGCATATGTTGAGAATACAATTACCCAACAAACATGGGAGTTTATCAGAACCGATCACGCGAAAATTCCAACCTTCTAAAGCCTACCTACATGTACATAAAAATCTACTCAACCCCCCAGGAAGACCAATCATCTCAGGACAAGGATGCATCATTGAACGATTGAGCCTATTCATAGATGAGCAACTGAGACCATTAGTAACAAACTTACCCTCCTATATTAGAGATACTACTCACCTACTCCAGAATCTAGAAAACCTCACTGTACCAACTGAGGCACTTTTGGTTACGGTGGATGTAGAGGCTCTATATCAGGGGTCTCCAAACTGCGGCCCAAGGGCCAGATGTGGCCCTTTGCTAGCTTTTATGCGGCTCTTGGGGCACTATTCCTCCAACTGACACCAACAAGAGGGCACCATTTCTTCTACTGATATCAATGATGGGATACTATTCCACCTACTGATAGGAGCCCTACTCCTCCTCCTACTGACCACCAACCCTAAAGGGCCACATTTAATCTCACCGGTGCTGGACCCGGGACATTTTCTGCCCCTGCTGGCCACAATCCGGCCCTCCTAAATTCTGAAGACAATAAAGTGGCCCTTTGTTTGAAAAGTTTGGAGTCCCCTGCTCTATATAGTTCCATACCTCATACTAAGGGCCTGGAAGTGATTGAGCACTTTATCAGGCAGTCACATAGATAAGCCGTTACACAAATTTATCGTACAAGTTCTTGAATTCATTCTCTACCATAATGCTCTCTCGTTCAATGGCTCCCACTTCCTCCAGATGCAGGGGGTAGCGATGGGGACTTGTTGTGCCCCATCGTACGCCAACCTGTATCTGGGGGAGTGGGAGAGCCATTTCCTTTCCACCGAGGGGGGAGAACCCACATGCACCGAACATCTTGACGTGGCATCGGTTCATTGATGACATTTTCCTGATATGGGATGGCACGATAGAAGATCTAGATACGTGCATAAGAGATATGGGTAAGAACGACTTTAATCTGCAGTTCACCAAAATCCACAATGATCAAACAATTACATTCCTGGACGTCACTATCTCCAAGACTGCTGATGGGCACCTCTCCAGCTCTCTCTTTCGCAAAGAGACAGCAGGAAATACCATCTTACAGGCGTCGAGTTTTCATCCAACACCACCGATTCGCTCAATCCGCACGCGGAGAAATTGTTCAGATGAATCTGTCTTCATTACAGAAGCAAACAACTTGAAAACAAGACTCCTCCAAAGGGGATACTCCCATACGTGTCTCAAAAAAGCCTTCAAGAGTCAGAAGTCAATCAAGAACCGATATACTGTTCCCGAAGAAAGAGAAAGAAACCACTACAGACCAAGATAACCCACGGGTACCAACAAGAATCATATACCACATTCAACAGGCAACATAAATCGATCAAACGGATAATTGAAAAACATTGGCACATACTCCAAATTGACCCTATCATCAGTCAGTTTATTCCCAATCACCCCTTGATTACATATAGACGAGCTAGATCCATCAAGGATTTAGTAGTCACTAGTGAATACACGGGGGCTTTTCGGGGTGACCCCTGTAAACGTTGGGGTACCTTCATATGTGGGGGGTGCCCACAATGCCAATATATTAACACCTCGAAAAATATCACGTTACCAAATGGTCGCCCTTACAAACCGTGACATTTTGCCAACTGCAGCACTTTTGGGATAGTATACCTGTTGACTTGCTCTTGTGGTTCAACCCAAGAGGTGGAGACTGGGACAAGCTACTACTCCAGAGGGAGACCCGCTGGATAGTGGCTTTAAGAGCCACCTCGCCTCCAGGCCTCAATAGTAACGTAAGTTACCGACCCTTCCTAGAAGGCTACAAGTCTGGCGTCTGGGAGGGGGAGGGTTAACATTGTGAAAATAATGGACACCATACCATTTTGATGCCTCTGGTTTGTAATTTAACAACCAACACCATCATAATCCACAAGACTTGCCCTGATATGTGCTTTACCATCTACATCCACACAGAAAATGTGGGAGTTTGGCTTTGTGTTTGCTCCCCCCCCCCTTTTATGTTCATAGCCTAAAGGGTAGACTATATGTCCCTTAGATGTAGGGCCGTGCAGCCAATAGGTCTAAAATTGCCCCATTATAGTTGTTTTTATTCAGTATCTATCTGCATGTATGGAGGCTTCCCATCTATGTACATCTAGATGTCAGCCCCCCCCCCCCCCTGCCCAACTGTGTTTGATATATTCCTCCATCCTCCTATCTCTGGCTACTCATGCCAGCACTTATTTGGTTCAATGCCCCTCTTTATCTCTACAGTGGTTCCTTTGGACTTGGGTCCTTTTCCCTCCGTTTGCCCATGCAAGCCCTGAGTGCATCTGTCACCGTAGCACCGCTATGTTTATTTCATACAGGCACTGTGGATTCGACTATGTGCGCCTATGACCTTCCCTGCAGACAGCGGTTCTGTGCTCCCTTCCTGGAAGGGCGTTCATCAGTATGATGGGACGCCCATCTTCATACAGACCCGCTCACTGCTCTTTCCCAGGAGTAATCCACCCACGCCGACGCCGGGATCACATGTCAGGCGTGGCGTCATGCACGTTCTGTGCTCACTTCCTGGATGGGCATTCATCAGTATGATGGGACACCCATCTCCATACAGACCCGCCCACTGCTCTCTCCGAGCAGTAATCTACAGACGCCGAGATCACATGACAGGCGCGGCGTCATGCACGTCTACCTGCGCCTTGCGATGACGTCATCAAACGGCGCGGGCCTGACGTTTACCAGCGAATAGGTATAAATACCAGCGCCTTTACCCCAGGCAAGCTAGGCACCCTCCACACCGGGGAAATAACGCCACTGGGCCTGTCTATGCATCCACCTCAAGCAACTGTAAGTTCAGTTCCCCTGATTTTGTGCAGCATATTTGGTTATCTTTTGTTTTGGTGGGTGGCTCATTGTTTTACCCTTATTTCAGGTTCCCCTCTCCTGACCCATTTTGGACATACCTGAGCAAACCCCATAGGTTTTGAGGGGTCTTTGCAAACAAGGACCCCCCCCCCCCGCACTGGGTAAATATTCTAGACTATTTTTCTGGTTGACCTTTTTTCAAAAGAAATATGAAAATTCAATGTCACGCTCAGGTCCCCTTTGGATCTAACCTATACCTGTACCCCCCAACCTGCCTGTCCATATATGCACTATCAGTCATGAAGTCCCATTTCTTCTATATCCACCCAGGACCGCCGTTTGCTCCTGGAGGGGATTTATCGGAGGGGATCTACCCTGAGCCCATACACCACTGTCACACCATCCAGGGACTTCACTATCCGTACACTAACGGTACGTGTATTTTTGAACCAACTAGGTTGTTTGTAGGTTTGGATGGAGCAGTATATCACCTTTAGTATGTGTCCCATGCTGTTGGTTTTATTATATATTTTTTAGACTGAGAACCGATGCACCATACATTTCTCTGGCCCCTGATGATGGTCTTCTGCTTACCCATAAGACCAGAAACGTGTCGGGCATCCTCCACCATCCCTTGGAGAGTGTTTTTTTAATTATGTTGTATAATACACTGTTTGTGTTGTAAAAAAAAAACATTACTCTCTTTTTCTTTCACACTTGGTGCACTTTCATCCCTGGTGCGGTCTATCTGCATACAATTTTGCACTTGCTGTTGTGTACATTTACCTTGACCATTAAGGTTCATTTGTCAACAAGCATCAACTGCATCTTGTTTGGTCTATTAAACTTTTTTGTAACTTTGAGTTTGGCCTTAAAAGTCCTATTTCTGGGGGTATTTCTCTCTTTTTCTGTACATATCAGGGATGTGGCCATCCTCATTAATATGGGTCTGTGAGCTCCTTTCTTTATAATCCTTTTTTCCCCACAAATAGAGATTTCTTTTGGTGGTATTTGATCACCTCTGCGGTTTTTAGTTTGTGTGCTATAAACAAAAATAGAGCGACAATTTTGAAAAAAAAAAGAATATTTTTTACTTTTTTGCTATAATAAATATCCCCCAAAAACATATAAAAAACATTTTTTTCCTCAGTTTAGGCCGATATGTATTTTACCTATATTTTCGTAAAAAAAAAAAAAAAAAAAAATCGCAATAAGAGTTTATTTTTTGGTTTGCGCAAAAGTTATAGCGTTTACAAAATAGGGGGTATTATGGCATTTTTATTAATATTTTTTTTTTACTAGTAATGGCTGCGATCAGCGATTGTTTTCGGTACTGCGACATTATGGCGGACACTTTTGACACATTTTTGGGACCATTGGCATTTTTATTGCGATTAATGCTATAAAAATGCATTGGATTACTATAAAAATGCCACTGGCAGGGAAGGGGTTAACACTAGGGGGCGGGGAAGGGGGTAAGTATGTTTCCTGGGTGTGTTCTAACTGTAGGGGGGGTGCCCTCACTAGGGGAAATGACTGATCTTCTGTTCATACATTGTATGAACAGAAGATCAGCATTTCTCTCCCTGACAGGACCGGGAGCTGTGTATTTACACACAAAGTTCCCGGTCCCCGCTCTTTAATGAGCGATTGCGTGTGCCCGGCGGCGATCGCGCCCGGCGGGCACGCGTCTGAGCGGGGGGCCTGCGAGAGAGCCGACGTAGAGCTACGGACTCGCGCACAGGGGAGCCAACCTGCCGCCATATAACGACTGCGGCTGGTCGGCAAGTAGTTACATTTTAATTTTGATATGTTAGGTATTAAGATAGAGAATATATGTTGTTTTTGTTATATATGCATAAGTTCTATACTACTATCGTTTACCTGTTGACATCGTAACCTGATTTTATTTTCCTCAATAAAAACTTATTAAAAGGGTGAAGAAAAAAGAAAAAAAGAAAAGAAGAGAGAAGCATGTGGCAAAAGTACATCCATTTCCCTGCAACCATGGAAGAGTGGCAAGAGAGTGGAGAAGGTCGGATTTTTCCACCAAGAAGGGATGCCGAATGGCCTGGGAGCCATAGATTGTACTCATATTGTGCTGATCCCACCACACAATAGGCAAGGAGCTGTCTCTTAATAAAAAAGGCTATATTTTTTTTTAAATGTCCAAGTTTTGGTAGACTCTCACCAGCGAATTAGGAGTATCAGATTTACAGAAGTTTCCATGGCAACCATATCCTGTGGCAGTTATTTCTCTACGATCGATTTGAACAAGGAAACATGCCTCAACCCTGGTTCACACTGGGTACGATTTGGAACGATTTGAGATGCGATTTGACATGTCAAATCGCATCTCAAATCGGCGGCATTTGCCGGCAATGGCACTGTCCTAATCAGTGCGACGCCGCATCTGCGATTTCAAAAAGTAGTTCCTGTACTACTTTTTGCGAAATCGCGGAAAAATTGCGGCTGCGAAATCGCGGTAAAATCGCGCATTTTACCGCGATTTTGAATTCGCAGCAGTGTGAACCTAGGCTCAGGGCTGGCTGGTGGGTAAGTAAATGTAATTTTGTTTATACATAAAATATACAGGTCTATCAGAATATTAAAAGAGACTGGAGGGAGCTGTGGTGGCTCAACGCGATTGGCACTGCGCTGACAAGCCATTCACCTCTGCAGCTAGGGGTTACTCGAATAGATGGTGTATTATGTTACGAAGGACTAAAAAAAAAAAAAAAAGTGTTAAAATCGTGACCAAGATGAAAGAGGCCACAGAAATTTTCAACAGTTTCCACAACAGTGCTATGGGTGGTCACAGTGGCATACAACGAACAACAGAGACAATATCAAGTAATTTTTATTGGCCCGGAATGACGGTACAAATTCGCACATGGGTATGTTCATTTGCTAAAAATGTGTTTAGAAGTCCTTCTCATTTTTTAACACATCTTAATTAAAATGTAAATCCTTTTTAAAATTGTCAAATAGACAATTCAGCCTTGCGCATCCTACATGTTGATGGAATTAAAATTCACAGTAGTAGCAAAATGGTCTTAATCACTTACGACCCCCGGACCATTATGCAGGTAAATGACCTGACCAGTTTTTGTAATTTGATCCCGAGGAATCTTTAGCGAAAGAGGACAATGTCTTAATTGCAAACATAAAAAGTAGACAAAGGAAAGGGTATAAATAAAACACGAATATGAGGGTCCTTTTCCAGTGGTTGATTTGTCTGGCAAAATTGCCACAGTTTTAACAAAAAAAAAGGAACCGTTAAACAAGTTCACACCGATCATGTCAAAAAATTTAAGGTTAGCACCGAAGCCAACAAAGAGATTATAATTGAGAAGCAAAAGACATCCAATGTTGAAGAATTCCTGTCTACAGGTGTATACAACACTGAAAATGATCACATGGAGACTTCAATTACAATGTCATCAGATCAGAAACAAATCTGAATGAAACATTGTCATCACTTTTTGTAGACAACAAAGTATCAAATCCTACATGCAAATGTTCCACACCAATAGTTCAAGGTAAATATACAATTAAGAGTCGGTTCACACTAAGGCGGCACCCGGGCGGCTCTGCAAGTCGTCCCTGAGGATGACTACAGAGGCGATTTGCAAGACGACTTCTGTATAGAAGTCAATGCAAGTCGCCCCGAGCCGCCCCCGAAGTTGTACAGGGAGTACATTTCTAAGTCGGAGCGACTTGCGTCGCTCCGATTAGAACGCTCCCATTGCACTGCATGGGAAGCGACGCGCCAGGCGGCTAAGCCGCCTGACGCGTCGCCCCAGTGTGAACCGACTCTAAAATGTACATACACACAGAGATATAGATTTCTAATATAGCACCTGTGTACTTTCAGTACAGGTGCTATTCTAAATTTAAAGTGGAGGTTCACCTGAAAAGTACATTTTTACCCTTAGATTGAGGCTCATTTTGTCAAGGGGAATCGGCTAGTTTTTTTAAAATCAAAGCCGTACTTACCGTTTTAGAGAGCGATCTTCTCCGCCGCTTCCGGGTATGGGCGTTCCTATTTGATTCACAGGCTTCCGACGGTCGCATACATCGCGTCACGATTTTCCAAAAGTAGCCGAACGTCGGTGCACAGGCGCCGTATAGAGCAGCACAGACGTTTGGCTTCTTTCGGCTACTCGTGACGCGATAGATGCGACCGTCGGAAGCCTGTCAATCAAATAGGAATGCCCAGTCCCGAAGACCATACCAGGAAGTGGCGGAGAAGATCGCTCTCTACAACGGTTAGTACTGCTTCGATTTTAAAAAAAAACTACCCGATTCCCCTTGACAAAATGAGCATCAATCTAATGTTAAAAAAAAAAAAATGTGTGAACTCCCGCTTTAAATGGGGATGAGAGAGTTAAGTTAGCTCTCATCTGGTTGATTTGTCTAAATTTGGTCTCTGTTTCAGCTGGGCTGTGCTGTGGGCTCATTGTGTTGTTGCTGGGGTGTTGTTCCACCCCAGGGCAATAGGTGGCAGCAGTGGAGTCCAGGCTGGGGTGTCTCTCACCAGCAGCCAATCAGGAGGGGTTTTCCCTCGCGGGGCATGCTGGGAGAGGGTACTTCTGGAGCACACGTCATTAGGCGGGGTTCTTGTTCCTGGTGTGGCACCCACCTTCAGGGTAACCACAAATCACGAACCCCAGCGATATGGCCTACCGGGCCGGGGTGCACATGCTACGCGGTGTTCCTGGTTCCAGGACCATGTTGGCCCGGAGCATCTGAAGTTGTGGCGGGGCCCCAAGTTCTGAGGAAACCTAGTCTGCCCACTCTCCTATCCCCATGTACAGCTGTGAAGGAGAGAGAGAGAGAGAGAGAGAGAAGGGGGAGGGGTGTGCGGGAGATATGAAGAACAACACAGTCGGCAGCTACACATTCCAAGCTGTGAACGTCCAGCCTGGTCCCTGAATGAGTGAGCACTGCATTTTTCATTGTACATACATAACTGAACTGTTCTTTTCTCTCCTCTGTCTCCCTCTCCTGCTATCCTTCCAAGATCCAGTTAGCACTCATATTGATCGCTTTTTTTTGTTAGTTTGGGCTTTACACTGAAAAAAAAAAAAAAACAATTCCCCCATCTACACATTCCAGGTGGATGGGGGAATCCAACAGTGAACAATTGGGCAAACAACCATGGTTGCTATTGAAAGCGCTGGTCTGTGTCTCCATGGCAGCAGCAGCGCATCAGAACCCAATGCTGGCTACTTGGCGCATCATGTCCACAGCCTCTGACCATCTCCTGTATCATGTCTGCAGTCTCTGACCATCTCCTGTAATATGTCTGCAGTCTCTGACTGTCTCCAGTATTATGTATGCAGTCTCTGACTGTCTCCTGTATTATGTATGCAGTCTCTGACTGTCTCCTGTATTATGTATGCAGTCTCTGATTGTCTCCTGTATTATGTCTGCAGTCTCTGACCGTTTCCTGTACTATGTCTGCAGTCTCTGACCGTTTCCTGTACTATGTCTGCAGTCTCTGACCGTTTCCTGTACTATGTCTGCAGTCTCTGATCGTCTCCTGTACCATGTCTGGAGCATCTGACCATCTCCTGTATCATGTCTGTTGTGTGTGTTTTTTTTTTTTTTTTTAAGGACTAGATAAGAATCCAAAAATTGAGTTCTCCCAACTGCTTGAACTCTTTTAAGGAAAACCGCACGCAGTAATCTTGATGCATCGTGATGCATCGCGGAATCGAATCGTGGCCTTGATAATCGTAATCGCATCGAATTGTGAGACCGGTGAAGATGCGCAGCGCTAATGACGACCTAAAGAAAGAACAGACCTGGATGAGGGCCAAGCTGGCCGATTTAGAGGACAGATCCAGGAGAAACAATGTGAAATTAAGGGGGGTCCCGGAAACCATATTGCCTGCCGATCTCCCTAAATATGCAAAGGAACTTATGCATCTGATTATAAGTGACGCAGCACCCAGAGACCTGGTAATTGACCGAATTCACCGTATAGCTAAGCCCTCACATCTAGCCGCATCTGTCCCAAGAGACGTACTGATGAGAGTCCACTTCTTCCATATCAAAGAACAGCTGCTGATAGCCGCCAGGAGCAGTCCACCATTACCAAACCCATTTGAGGTGGTCCCGCTTTTCCCTGATCTCTCGAAATATACATTACAGCTTAGAAGACAACGCAACCCAATTACCAAAGGCCTTCACAACAATAAGGTCCAGTACAAATGGCGATACCCAGCCACTTTGATTATAGTGAAAAATGGAGCAACACACGTCATCCAAGATTTGCAGAAGGGGATGCGATTACTCCACACCTGGGGGATCCTCGTGGAACCACCGCAAGAAGCTACAACCCCGAAGGAGCAACGCAATCCTAGACCACCACACCACAACCTCTCGACCCGAGATGATGGCCCGGAACTTATGTCCTGAAATCTTATGGCGGATACATCCACTTGAAGATACTCTCCCTGGCATTCGGTTTCCTCTTTTTTCTGTTAAAAGTTGATTGTTGACATTAGTTTCCCCTCTTCAGTGGTTTAGCGGGAACATTTATTCCTCTACTCCATTAGCAGTAGTTGCAGGTGGCACCACCACCGTTTGTATACCACCCACAAACTCCAGTTTTTCTTGCTCATCTTTGTTGCAACTAGCAGTATTTTTTTTTTTTTTTACAGTTACCAGTGCACTAGAACAGTGCACCATTCACCTGAACTCTACCTCTGCTGGCATCACCGTTATTGCTCTTTGATATTTTCACGGTGTTCAGCTCATTCTCCACGTCAAACTATTAAGTATATTTTTTTTACCATACCTTTTCCCTAGTGAATACCACCAATGGCAATCAAACGTCTGTCCCTTAACGCCAACGGCCTGAACCACCCGGCGAAGAGACTTTCCCTTTGGAAGACTGCGTTAGACCTGCAGTGCGATGTGTTATGTGTTCAGGAAACACATTTTGCGTCTACTAATACACCTGTATGTACCAATAGACGCTTTCCCCACACTTTCTCAGCTAATTTCACCTCCAAAAAGAGAGAGGTATTTCTAGCAGTGAATGACACCATCAAGTTCCTCTTGAAAAATGTGGTAATCGACCCAGATGGTCGATATATTGTGCTTGTCTGTACGTTAAATGGCAATGGTTATACCCTGATCAATATCTACGCTCCTAACTCCAGACAGATCGGTTTTCTTCGCAAAGTGATGAAAATAGCACAGCCCATCAAGCAGGGGCGCCTTATAATGTGTGGGGACTTAATTTTAGTCCCGGACGTCCTTATGGACTCCACCACTCCTTCAAAACGCAGAGAGTCTCCTTTGAAAAACTTTGCGGTGTCTCATGATCTGTTTGACGTTTGGAGATGCCACCACGGCTCCGAGCATGATTACACATACTTTTCTCCTTTACACAAAACCTACTCGCGCATTGATCTTTTTCTTACAGACAAATGGCTTTTACAATCAATCAGCGCATCTGTAATCCACACCACGACTTGGTCGGATCATGCCCCAATTACTATCACCGTATCAAATACGCCCAGTACAAGACCGACCTTTATATGGCGGGCTAACAACTACATCTTACAACATCCCTCATTCTCTCCCGAAATTTCAGACAGCCTAAAAGATTTTTGACAATAACACGGGATCTGTATCCGACCCAGGCGTGCTGTGGAATGCGCATAAGGCTTTTATTCGAGGCATTTTAATTAAGTTAAGTTCCATCCACAAAAAGAACAAATCAATGCGACTGGATACTCTTGTATCGCAAATAGACACCCTGGAAAGGCTCAAACAAATTCTATCCTTGAGACAGGAGCTCAGACGACTCCTCCTACAATCCTTTGAAGGTACGCAGAGGAGACTGAAAGCTTCCTCCTACTCCACATCCAATAAGGCGCGAAAAGTCCTGGCTCAACACATTAAGGGAAGGAGAATCAAACAAAAGATTGATCACCTCTTCCACCCACACACAAAAGACCGGATTGCGAATCCCCAGACAATTGCTGACGCGTTCAGCGCGTATTATAGTGACTTGTACAACTTACATAATAACCATGACACGCACCAACCGACTGCGACCGAAATTGGTGACTTTATCAGCCATGTGACACTCCCCTCCCTGACTGAGGGTCAACTATCCCGATTAATCGACCCAATTACCATCCCAGAAATAATAGCATCAATCAACTCTTTACCCTTGGGTAAATCCCCTGGACCGGACGGCCTCACAGGGGAATATTATAAAGAATTTGCCCAGCATTTGGCACCCACGCTAGCCACAGTGTTTAATAACGCGGCCACTTCCTCCAAGTTCCCAAAAGAATACCTACAGGCACTCATTATAAAACTCTACCCAAGCCAGGAAAGGACCCAACTACCCCACAGAACTTTCGCCCAATCTCACTTTTGAATCTGGACCTAAAAATATATGCAAAAACTATTGCCTCTCGGCTTCTTGACATCATGCCCTCATTGATCCACAAAGATCAATCCAGCTTCACGACTGGCAGACAGGCGTCTGACGCTACAAGGAGAGTAATTGACATTCTCCACTACGCTGAATCGAGTGGAACGCCTTCTCTGCTCCTAGCTTTGGATGCAGAGAAGGTGTTCGATAGAGTCCATTGGGGTTATCTCCGTCAGGTCCTTCAGAAATTCGGATTTTGTGATGTTTGTGATAGATCACTGTGACCTTTACCCAAGGACATATCCTAAACGCTATACTGGCCCTATATTCGCACCCTTCAGCGCGAGTATTTTCCGCCGACATGCTTTCCCAACCATTCGACTTACCAAAGGCACAAGACAAGGATGCCCACTCTCGCCACTGATTTTCAATTTACTAATTGAACCCCTTGCAGAACACATTAGAAGTAACCCATGCATTTCTGGATTTGAGATAGGCCCTAATTCCCATAAGATAAGTCTGTTCGCAGACGATGTCATCCTTATGTTAACCAACCCAACAACGTCACTGATTGAAGCACAAAAAAACCTCCAATGGTTCAGCAATATAGCGTATTATAAAGTCAACGCCGCTAAGTCCTATATACTAGACATAGGCCTTGATGCCACTACCAGGAATTTATTAGAAATACAACTTCCGTACGTATGGGCAGACCACGAGATATCATATCTAGGGGTCCAAATACCAAGATCAAGAGACACCTATTCAAAAGTAACTTCAAGCCCTTTCTATCTGAACTCCAAGCGGCAACCAATAAATTAGTTAAACTGAAACTCTCTTGGTCCGGACGGCTCGCAGCGTTCAAAATGATGCATCTCCCTCAATTATTATACCTATTCCGTACACTTCCAATCCCTATTCCTGCATCCTACTTCCACTCTCTACAAACAATCCTGATCAAACTGCTGTGGCAAAACAAGAAACCCAGATGCGCCGGGCACTTACTCACCAAACACAAATTCGCAGGATGAGCTGGGTCTATCGACTTTAAGAACTATTACTGGGCCACACTACTCACCCAACTCAGGGACTGGTTCCAAACACGCCCTTGTACCCTATGGGGTCAGTTGGAATCTGCTATGGTCACACACAATAATCTTTGTGATTGGTTATTAGGAGTCCCTCATGGTACCCCTATCTCCAACTCGCTCCCTCCTACCATGAGAGCCTCGGCTCAAGCGTGGAAATTTCTTGTACAACAGGGCGAAACACACCCGCATCCACACACCCCTCTCCTCCCACTGACTGTCCTAAGCCATTGCACTGAAGACCTTAGGATATCACATTGGAAGACCAAAGGTATATCCCACCTACAAGACATCATTCAGGGTGACGCTATACTCCCGTTCTCTCAGTTACAAACTAAGTTTAGCCTAAGCGACAGGGAACTTTTCACTTACATTAGAATTAAACATTGCCTTTCCCGGATATCCAAACCATGTTACCATTCTCCCTAAAGTATGGACATTTCTGACCGACCATTCCTCCAAACAGAAAGGTATTTCCCTCTTCTACGCTGTGTTTCACCAAAAATTAGAATTCACCAAAGCCAAACCACACGATCAATGGGACACTGACATTGGCCAAGTCCTCTCGCAATCACACTCAGGTCCGTGTATAGGGCTACCAGAAATGTGTCATTGTGGGAACTCTGAAAATCTCGCTCCGCTGGTATCTCACTCCCGCCAAAATAGCAAAATTTGGTAAAGATAGTCCAGACACTTGCTGGAGATGCACCAAAACGAAAGGTGATCTTTTGCACATTCTATGGTCTTGCCCGCTCATTACCCTATTCTGGACAAATGTCTTCCGCATGTTGTCAGACATATCGGGCAGCACTTTACCCCCTACACCATCATTAGCTCTACTCAACATGAATACAGATCTATCAAATATTTTGATGGAAGACGCTACTTACCGAAGGTTAAATAGAGATCCAACTACTCAATATGAAGCGGAACTCAAAATATTGGTAGAAAAGGGATACCGCACAGGGGTTCTCTCAAACAGAGAGAGAAAGTATTTGGTACCAAGTAATGGATGAATCCCAATGATTTATACCCTACCCAAAATTCACAAGGACAAGTTCCATCCACCGGCACGACCCATTGTGAATGGGATAGGTTCAAGAACATCACGTATGGGACAATACCTTGATTATTTTCTGCAAGAGAGTGTCAAATGTACAAAGGCCTACTTGAAAGATACCAAGGACCTTTTGTCATTATTAAACAACATCAGCCTTGCCGAAAAAGAGGAAGTCTACTTGGTAACCGCAGACGTCGCCTCGCTCTATACAATCATACAACATGACGACGCTCTGCTGGCCCTAAATTGGGCATTAAGCCAGAGGGATGACCTGTGCCATGCTCAAAAAGTTTTTTTACACAATGCTCTTGATTTTTGTTTAAGCCACAATTATTTTTGGTACAACAGTTCTTTTTTCTCCCAAAGGACCGGCGTTGCGATGGGGGCTAAATTTGCCCCCAGCATCGCCAACCTTTTTATGTCCGAATGGGAGGATAAGACGATATTCAACGTTAAGCCCTGGTTCACACTGGGTACGATTTGGAACGATTTGAGATGCGATTTGACATGTCAAATCGCATCTCAAATTGGCGGCAATTGTCGGCAATGGCACTGTCCTAATCAGTGCGACGCCGCATCTGCGATTTCAAAAAGTAGTTCCTGTACTACTTTTTGCGATTTCGGGCCGCGATTTACATTAAATTGTGGCCGAAATCGCGGCAAAATCGCGCATTTTACCGCGATTTTGAATTCGCAGCAGTGTGAACCTAGGCTAAAAGAGATGAATTATTGATATACCACAGGTATATTGATGATCTCTTCTTTATATGGACTGGTACCCTCACATCACTAGAAAATGTCTTAAGTGTATTAAACAATAATAATCAGAACATCAGCTTGACATGTGAATACAATCAAGAGTGTACATTTCCTTGACTTGCAGATTTATAGAGATGGTGACAAATTAGGGACAAGGGTCTATTTTAAGCCAACAGACGCTAATAGTTTTCTACCAACACAGAGTGGACACCACCCTACTTGGTTGAGAAACATACCAAGAGGCCAAATTATGAGGGTGCGTAGAAATTGTTCAAGTAATGAGGAATATTCTCTACAGTCCAAAATTAATGAAGAATAAGTTTGTAGAAAAGGGCTACTGTGAAAAGAAGTTGGATGTCATTATAGAACAATTGTCAATATTACCACTCCCTTCCGATCAGAACTACATTACTTCTATTAGACCGCGGACCAATCATGAATGGAGCTTTGTCTCAGGCTTCCATTCACAATATAAAGAAGTCGAAAAGATTTTTGCCTCTCATTGGCATATTTTAATGCTTGATAAAATCTTGAGAAACGCGATTCCATTGAAACCAAAATTGTATCTATAGAAAAGCCCCCAATTATGGAGATAGGATCGTTAAGAAGATTCTCGATCCACCAGGTATAGCAGCAACCTTTTTAGAGATGGACGGCTTATTTGCATGTAGGAAGTGTGGTCCTTGCAAAGAAGTGTCTTGTCGTGTCAGAGGTCTGGACTCGATCACGTCTCAGAACGATGTTATTTTTCAGATCAAATATTTTATCACTTGTTATTCCACTTACGTTGTATACGCACTAGAATGTCCATGCAAGCTCCTCTATGTGAGCCGTACAAAAAGAAAAAGTTAAAGATAAGAATTGCAAAACATATAGCCAATATCAAAATTGGCTATAAGGACCATAATGTTTCTCTGCATTTCAAGATCTATCATGATGAAAATCCAACTGGACTTAGATTTTGGGGGATAGAACATCTAAGCCCAAATTGGAGGGGTTTTAATAAGATACGAGAGTTATCTAAACTTGAAAAGAAATGGATATTTCGATACTCTCGCTCCGAGAGGCCTAAACATAGAATTGGATATCAATTGTTTTATAAGTGATTTTTAAATGTTCTTATAATATCCAATCTCTATTATCATTAGTACCTTTTCCTATATTGCTCATGGTCTTTTACCTTAGACATTTTTTCTTATTTGTAGTTTATTTTTATCTGTGTTTTATGATGAATTTTATATGGTTTTATATATTGTTTTATGTCCTTTTTAATATATGATCTATGTTCTATTCCTGGGCCCAGAGATTATATATATATATATATATATATATATATATATATATATATATATATATACATATACATATACATATATATACATATATACACATACACACACACACACACACACACACACACACACACACACACACACACACACATATATATATATATATATATATATATATATATATATATATATATATATATATATATATATATATATATATATATATAAATAATTTATATTAATTTTATCTTTATCATTGAATATATTATTAATCCGTCCCATTGTATGAATTTATTATTCATTTAATGACATTCAATCTGCCCTATTATGGACTAATCATTGTAGATTTTCATTTCATGGAACAGATGATTATGGGGTTAATTGTTTCTTCTGGTTGTTATCCATTTTAAATATGTTTTGACTATATATCAAATTATTGTTGCTATAATCATATGTTCAGACACCTGTTATTGCAGTCTGAATGTTTGTTTGTAGACTAAACATCTACAGATCAAATGTTGTTTTAGGGCCTATGTATACTTATATGTATAACGTTCCTTCAGGAAGTGATTCCGATTGGTGACCCATGACCCCAGTTTATTTAGTTTTATTTTATATAATAAACGGAACATTTTGATCTGCTCCATGATCTTTGTTAACCACAGGTGAGCTTCGGGATATTAGTGCATTAATTTGTGCCGATTTATCCTGTAATCTCACTTGTGCAAAATATACGTCCCGGGCGCATTGCAAAGGCGTTCTGATTGTTTATTTGCGGCCTTCGGGTGGTCTTTGACAATGTTTTACGTCAATAGTATGCGCCGCTGCCGTCCACTGAGTGGATGGTTAGCTGTATATAATAGGGACATTGAAACCGCTGATCCACGACCTCTGTGGAAGTTGATTTGACAACGAAACCGGTCAGGGCGGGACTACAGCGGCGATCCGGAAGTGACGTGTGCGCTCCATCTATGCGCTCCACTGGTGTGTCACTCAGGAAGAGAGACTTTGTGTTTCGAATTGAGAGCGAATCTCTGGGGATACGGACACCAGTCGGAATCTACTACCACTTTCGTACCACGTGTATTGCCATCTACTAATGGTACGTGCATTTTGAGCGGGGATGTCCATTGTGAGGGGATTGTTTGCTTTTAAAGAATACAACGGGATTACACTATGTTTTGGTACCCTCTTGTATTTTATATGGAGCTCTACCCTCATTGATCCCATCTTGTGAACGGATGATCCTGTGTAAAGATACCTTTCATTGCCTATACTATCTAGCCTTCTGGTGAGTGAGTACCCCAAAAGGGGAGTGTGCCCCACGCGTAGTGTTCTTCTCTGGGAAAAGGTGTAGGATACTTTATAGACTGTCTTCACATCTAAGATCTTCTTACCGGCACCTGAATGAATGCACCAAATGAAATTGGACATATTAACCAATAACTGAGCGTTGTTTATCAATTTTGGACTTTATTGTTCCTGTTTTTGATCTTTTTATATGAATACAGATCTGTTTCCCACAAATATGAGATTGGTAATCACTAATATCCTATTTGCAGCCCGACTATGTATCACTAGACTTTGGAAGTCTACCCAATCCCCGAAGTTAGAACATGTCATTGACCTGGTTAACTTACATTACAACCATGAGTTTACACTGGCTTCCAGCAGAGGTAGTTATGGCAAAGTCCACGCGCAATGGCTCACCTGGTCCCGTTGGAATAACGCAGCAACATTTCTATGATCACGAGTGCGACGATGACCCGAGTTCATTATACCCTTTACTTAGTATTCATTACGTGTTTCGCTCATGTGATTTATTGTCCAGAGGCACTGTTTTCCCTTTTATGTTTATTTTGCTCTCACTTTGTATCTTTAATGCTTATACAAGATTGTATGGCGCTATGCCGACTATGTGTTGCATACCCACTCTTGTCGAGAAACTGGAATGTACTTTATTTGTATACTCAAATTAATACAAAAGATCGTTAAAGAAATTTTTTAGATTTAATAATAAACTTAGGAGGACTTCCTTACCTCTCAAGGCCCCCTAGTCATTTTGTTTCAGGACTGTTTTAAACACCGAAAAATGGTGCCACTTTACGGACATACTATAGACACCCCCCAGGCACGATATTTAAAAGGAATATTTTTATTGTTTCACTTTAAGCATTAAATTAAAATCGCTGCTCCCGAACAAGCTTTATGCATGTTCTGCTGGTTGGGGTTCGGCTCATCCTTAATAAGGATCCTGAAGCCTCCTCTAAAAGCAGAAGTTTTATATCACTTCCTAGTCTCTCTACAAACCCGGGGGGGGGGGGGGGGGGGCGTGGTCCCAGTTCCTCCAGCAGAGAGATTCTCCGGTTTCTACTCTGCTCTCTTCCTTGTCCCCAAAAATAATGGGGGCTGGAGACTGGTAATAGACCTAAAAGAAAACTAAACCGTTACATATATTTGCAATCTCTTCAATCATATAGGCCATGCAGCCGGGAGACTGGATACAAGCATGTACCAATTCTTCCAGCCTTTCAGAAAAATCCGATATATGCAGTTGGTCAACATCACCTTCAGTTCTGGAGCCTGCCTTTCGGGCTTTGCACCTTGCTATGGGTGTTTTTGAAGGTGCTGATCGCAATCCTTTCTCCTGTGAGAGAAAGGTCTCCGAGTCTTTCACAATCTAGACCAAATTGTTTCTATTGGCAGGGAACCCAACTCAGCTATTGTCGCACAGGAAGATTCTCATATCAACTCCCAGATTTTGGTTGGTTGATAAATTTAAAAAAAGAGCCAGCTCATACCAACCCAGAAGATGATCTATCTGGGAGCCCTCAATACTGTAGAGGGAAATGTTTCCTTCCCATGTCACAAGTGTCAATTGCCCCGGAAGAGATCGATCAAAGTCAACACATCACCTATCGGCATCTAAATGTCTAAGTTTGATAGTCTCTATGTCAGCTTGTGTCCCGGTGTTGCCAAGGGTGCATTGGGACCTGAGGCACTTTCAGCTAGCTTTTCTATCTCAATGGAAGAAGAAATACACCCAACAAACCATATGTGCAGGAGTCTCGTATGGTGGTCCAGGGAGGAACCAGACCACACCAGCTGGGGTACACCTCCTGGACCATAAACTACAACAGGACGCCAGCATGAGGGGCTGGGGTGCTCATTGTGGGCAGACATCAGTTCAGGCAAGATGGCCATCGCTGCACAGATCAGAAATAAGTTGGTGCTACCGCGCATGGACAATCATGTGCTGTATCATACATCCAGCGTCAGGAAGGGATGCACACCCGGTTCTTCTTGAAGGAAGTGGAACCTATCATGTTATGGGCAAACAGCCCTGGGAAAAATGTACTGTTGCCTTTTCTAATGACTTTGTATATATATTATATATTCTTGCTTGTTGTTTTCTCATACCTTTTACAAATATCTTCTAGACCCTCCTGAAGAAGCGGTACAACCGTGAAACCGGTCGAGGTCATTGGCTCCACCTTTTAGACACAGATGGTTCTATTATCTGATTTGTGGGGTCTGTCCATAAGTGTTTTTATATTGTAAATTTGTTTTATGTAAATAAATATTGTTTTTTATATTAATCTGGTCTCCTATCAGTGCCGTGAAAGTCCCAACCAAAAACCCTTTTCCCTCCCCTTGACCTAGGATTATTGATGCCAATTGGCCACAAGCAGCCTGCGCTATTTTTTCATTTGGGTCTCACTTTCTACATACCAAACGGGATGCTGGCACATCTAATTTATTTTTATTATTAGTCTAACAGAGGCAATACTCTCCCTCCTCGACATGTTATGGGCAAAGAGGAACTCGATGGACCTGAAAGCGGTTTACCTACCAGGTCGATCACAGGTCAAAGACATAAGCCAAAAAGGTCAAGCCAGAGATTCAGGATACAGGAAGCTGATGATAATCCAGCAACTTGTGTGTGCCAGTGACAGGTTCAAATAGGCTTGATTGGCAATTTATTTACTTTTATTTCTTTCTTAAGTTTGATCATTTGTAAGTTTTATAAATTTATAGCCTTTCTGGATTGCTTTTGGATCACCTGTTATCTTTTGTTGTGATACACCTAGTATGTTTATAATTAGACAATGTGAGCAGTTGCATCTGCACAAAACTTATCTTCTGTCTGCTTCAAGTTCGACTTTAATAAACTTGGAATGTTATAAATTAACGTTTTTTCCTCAGTTTAGGCCGATACAAATTCTTCTACATATTTTATAAAAAAAAATAAAAAAAATTAAAAAAAAAAAAATCGCAATAAGCTTATATTGATTGGTTTGCGCAAAAGTTAGTGTTTACAAAATAGGGGGTAGTTTTATGGCACTTTTATTAATACATTTTTTTTTTACGGTGATCAGCGATTTTTTTCGGTACTGCGACATTATGGCGGACACATCGGACACTTTTGACACATTTGTGGGACCATTGGCATTTTTATAGCGATCAGTGCTATAAAAATGCATTGATTACTATAAAAATGCCACTGGCAGGGAAGGGGTTAACACTAGGGGGTCGGGGAAGGGGTTAAGTATGTTCCCTGGGTGTGATCTAACTGTAGGGGGGGGGGGTGGCCTCACTAGGGAAAATGACTGATCGCTGTTCATACCATTGTATGAACAGAAGAAGATCAGCATTTCTCCCCCAGACAGGACCGGGAGCTGTGTGTTTACACACACAGCTCCCGGTTCTCGCTCTGTAACGAGCAATCGCGTGTGCCCGGCGGTGATCATGCTCGTCGGCGTCAGGGGGCGAGCGTGCGTGCATGCCTCCGGCGGCGTGCAAGCGCCCCTATTGGCTGCTCGACGAGATGACGTATAGCTATGTGATCTCGCCCAGCAGAGCCGACCTGCCGCCGTACAACTGTGGCGGCTGGTCGGCAAGCAGTTAATATAAGTATAATACATTTATAAACTTATGTTGAAAATTTAAAATGATTGTATTTTTACATAAATGCATCATTATATTGCTCAATTATGTTTACAAAGATCACTACTATGTTCTACCCCTAGGGGTCTGTGACACTCAGGTTACACACATAATATATATATATATATATATATATATATATATATATATATATATATATATATATATATATATATATATATATATATATATATATATATATATATATATATATATATATATATATATATATATACACACACACACACACACACATATATACACACACACACATATATATTTTTTTTTATTATAACATACACCCACAGGCCTTACTCAAAGTCCCAACCCTACTCCCCCCTCTTTTTCGGTTTCTATATAAGTTTGTTTTTTAGAATTCTATACACTTAGCTGGATGCAGCATCTATCCTATGCCTCCTCTGTCCCCCTCCGGCTCTCACACTAAGAAACGAGTGATCCAACACCGCCAACATCGCATGGTTCTCAGAGCTCCACCAGCAGAGAACTGGTAAGGATCCCCGGTGCCTTAAATATTGGGGGATTGTGAAGATTAATAAACATGGGGGGGGGGGATTTTGTTAGGAGTCTCAGCCAAAAGAGAAAATTGTACTGGATTTTTGAAATTAAAAGTTCTTGTGCCTCTGGGATTAAAATTTTGAATTTGATCTTTTTTTTATTTATTTTTTTATTTCTGATAAATATTTTTTAATGAATTGTGTTTAATGTTATGACTACGTTGACACAGGGATTAATGGAAAAGTATTCATTGATTTAATATTGAAACTGAGGACATCACAGCTCTCATGGGGGGGGGGGGAAGCACACCCCGACAGCCACTCCATGGCTGATCTCAAACATATAAGAAGCAGTACATAAAAGATCACCAGATCTCCATGAAGTGGTGTGCGGAGAACCATCACCCTCCATTGGTAAATTTGGTGATGTATTCTTTGCAAACACTTAGTAGTCTAATTTAACCACTTCAGCCCCGGACCATTTTGCCGGCCATGTGAACGAGCGGCACACTGGCATCACCCCCTGGACTGCTCAAAGATTCCCTACACTGATGGGTCTGTCTGCATGTATCCGGCCGGTACAGAAGACTCCAGGGTTTTTACCTACTGCAAAATTCTGAGTGTTTAGTATTCATGTTACTCATTATTACAATTTTAAAAGGCGTTTTACACGATCGAGGCGTCTTGTGTTTCTTTTCATGCAAATGTGGTTACCATCATTGGATGATTGGCATGAGGAAATGACCCATACCAGGCTGTCCGTATCCTGCTAAGCCCAGCAGTTTGTGTTATTACATATGCGACCCGGGGTTCACTGTAATTAAGGGACCATCAGGATCTGGTAAGCAGATCTGTGTGCTCCTTCGGTGGAGGCTTCTATTGGTTGGATTGTCACCTATCATCAATACCATTTAGGACTCCACCATTTAGGACTCCACCATTTAGGACTCCACCATTTAGGACTCCACCATTTAGGACTCCACCATTTAGGACTCCACCATTTAGGACTCCACCATTTAGGACTCCACCATTTAGGACTCCACCATTTAGGACTCCACCATTTAGGACTCCACCATTTAGGACTCCACCATTTAGGACTTTTTCACATGGGTGGAGGAATATCTGCTTTTCTTTTTCTTTTTTTTTTTGATCATTTGATCCATGAGCCCTTTTTTAAAGTAATTCAGCTTTTTACTTATGAGGACTAGTTTGGTCACTATACATGTTTTTTTTTACCATATCATGTGACTTATGGACTGTTATTTTCTGATTAACAATCAATGGTAATTCTTTTTTTTCACTAATATATGAGGACTGTTATTTTGTTATTTGTCATATTTCTTATCTTCACCGATTTGTATATGCACATTGTTTATGAGGTTTTAGTGCGATTCTTTTCTTTGCCATTTGTGTGCAAAGTTTGTTGTCTGGGGGACCTACGGCCGGGGAGCACCGATTTTTTCAAAACAGGGCACCCCTTCCATAGACTCCCATGTTAAACGGTAATTTCTCCGGTGACTTTGGGGACCCGCTACTGGCCGGGAACTTGGCACGCATGTAGCCCCATTTCTCCTCTACAAGTCTGCAAAGTTTATTGTCTGGAGCAGTGTTCCTCAATTCCAGTCCTTAAGGCGCACCAACAGGTCATGTTTTCCATTATTTTGCACAGGTGATTTGATCAGTTTCACTGCTTTAGTAATTACCAGACCCGTTTCATCTGAGGGGAAATCCTAAAAACATGACCTGTTGGGGCGCCTTGAGGACTGGAATTGAGAAACACTGGTCTGGAGGACCTACGGCCGGGGAGCACCGATTTATCAAAGCCAAGCACACCTTCCATAGACTCCCATGTTAAACGTCAGGTGAGGCATGGGCAACAGAGGCGCTTCCTGATGACGGATTACTGAAAACGTACATCGAGGCGACACGCAGACCACGCACAGCTTCCTGTCCAGCTGGTTCTCAGCTTTTGCGAGTTGACACGCACGCTGTAGTTTCCACCGGCGCGGACATCGCTCTTTACTTGATCGGTTTTCAGGACTGACATGCTGTTCTACTAGCCTGAAGCCTCAGTGCCGGGATGTGGGCACTTTTCAAGTAAGCCTTCATTTTCCCCACTGTGTATGTTTTTATCCTATAATAAAACGTTATGCTATGGTGGCATTTCTCTGTTTTTATTCATATGATGCCCTAACCAGCGGACCAACAGGAATCTCAGATTATCCACGTTTTTGTCCATGGTGACAACTAAGCTTTATTTGACCTCTTTTTAGTTAAGAAGGTCAACTACATGTGGTAATGGGCCATCTTTTTATGCACTATCGGGTGATAAAAGTGGTGAAGGTGGACATCCTGTTTATCTTATATCTTACATTTATCAAATATGCAGTGTCGATCAGGGAACATATGGACATTTGCAATTTAATTTATTTAGCTCACGGAATATTTTTTGAATTTTTGTTTATTTCCTATTTTCATGGTTTAAATTGTGCGATTCATTCACTTTAATCATTCTTATTCTTTGTCTTCATTGCACATGCACTTTATAAATATATACTAAACAAAAAATAGATTTAGACACGTTTTGTAATACAACACATTCATTCTATGATTGTTTTTTATGGCTAAAATTTTCATTTTTTTGCACATTATGCACAGGCACTTTATTGTAATTGCATAGTGTTCACTTGGATTTTCACAAATTAACTATTAGCGCCCCCTATCCATTTTCCTTCAATGGAGAGGCATGGGCAACAGAGAGGCATGCACATGGACACCCTAGGTTTATACACGAGTCAATACATTTTCCCATTTTTTTTGTGGTAAAATTTGGTATTTTGGCTTATACTCAAGTATATTATATATATTTTATATATATATATATATATTATATTTTATATATATATATATATATTTTATATATATATATATATATATATATATATATATATATATATATATATATATATATATATATATATATATATATATATATATATATATATATATATATATAAAGCAAAACTATATAAAACAAATAGCTAAAAATTATCCACCCAGTCCAGGTGAAATACTATGTATGCAAATGCCAACAAGGGAATTACGACAGCTTGTGTCCCAAGTTTCAGCTTCCTTTACAACAGGAGACTAGAATTGTTTCTATCGATACTGAATGTAAGTTGCATTTGCAGATAAAAAACAATCTAAAATGCTCCACCCTTGGAAAAACAAATAAATATCTGCAATATATATCAGAAGAATTCCATTCCCTATTCTGAACTTGTAGAAAATATTCTCCTAAAGAATATATATATATATATATATATATATATATATATATATATATATATATATATATATATATATATATATATATATATATATATATATATATATATATATATATATATATATATAAATATATATATATATATATATATATAAATATATATATATATATATATATATATATATATATATATATATATATATATATATATATATATATATAAACACACATATTACATAAAGTCCCTGATTATCTGAATTAAAGACCCATTGTATTTTTTAGTATCAGCCTCCTCAGTCTCATTATATGATTTCCTCCCCCTGCAATGCTCTCTGTCACTCTCCCAAAACACAAATGGCTATGATTTGGCTTTCCAACCTTATATAAGCTTCTCTGGCCCAACCCACTAATCACATGATCTCCACCAGCCAATCAATAACATCTTGCTTCACACGGGCGTCGGCTCGTTTAAGAGCAATGTGGACAGGCTTTATTAAAAGCATTTAACCACTTGCCCTCTGGAAGGTTTTACATACACCCCCCCCATGTTTTGCAATACAGCACTGTATTAACTGACAATTGTGTGGCCGTGCGACATTGTATTCAAATACAATTGGATGTCCCTTTTTTCCCCACAAATAGAGATTTGTTTTGGTAGGAAATTGATCACCTCTGTGGTTTTTACTTTTTGCGCCATAAAACAAAAAGAAACTGACAATTTAGAAAAAAAAAAAAATAATAATAATAATAATAATAATAATAATAATAATAATGTCTTACTTTCCGCTATAAAACATCTATTAAAAAACAAAATCTGTAAAGAAAAAAAAAAAGTTCATCAATTCTGCTACATGTTTTTGTTAAAAAAATAAAAAATGTACGTGCCTTATCTTACACTTCATTCTCGTTAAACTTTATTAGACTTTTTGCTTGAGCTAAGGTTTTCTTTAACCCCTTCAATACCGGGCTTTAGTACCCACCTCCATACCGGGCCTATTCTGGCCCTTCTCTCCTACATGTACAAACCATCATTCTTTTGCTAGAAAATTACTCAGAACCCCCAAACATTATATGTTTTTTGCAGACACCCTAGGGAATAAAATGGCGGTCATTGCAACTTTTTATCTTGCACGGTATTTGCGCAATAATTTTTCAAACGCCTTTTTTTGGAAAAAGAAATGGTTTTCATTAAGTAAAAAACAACAAAAAACAGTAAAGTTAGCCCAATTTGTTTGTATAATGTGAAAGATGTTACGCCGAGTAGATAGATACCCAACACGCCACGCTTTAAAATTACGGACACTCATGAAATGGCGCCAAACTTTGTTACTTAAAAATCTCCGTAGGCGACGCTTTCAAACAATTTACAGGCTACCAGTTTAGAGTTACAGAGGAGATCTGTAATTGTTGAATTGTAGAATTGTTTCACGCGCTCTAACGCACACGGCGATAACTCACATGTGGTTTGAACGACGTTTACAAACGTGGGCGGGACTTACGTGTGCGTTCGCTTCTGAGCGCGAGCTACCGGGGACAGGGGCGTTTATTTTATTTTTTTACACACTTGATTTCTATATTTTATTACACTTTTTTTAAATTTGTATCACTGCCTGCCGTGATTGGCTCTTAGTGGTGCACACTGTATGGATGTATTCTGAAGTAGAAAAACAACGGACCCATAGAAAGCAGAAACATAATAATTCACATGCAACATATACTGTACTGTAATATACTGTACCAACAAAGGCATTTGACCTACATCAAAAGTATACGGTACCTGGAACAAAGCATCATATATACCGTACTGCAGTCCTCAAATTTTCCACTCGCCTACTCGCAAAATGCAAGTGGAAAATTGTTTCTGGCGAGGAGCTGGGAGTGGGGGGTTAAGCGCGGGTACCCCCGAGCCGTTCCGTGTCTTTTCTCTTCCCCGGGGTGATCGATGGGAGAACGGCTCCTGATCAATCACCACATGCCAGCTCCTCTTCCCCTGGGGCGATCCTCTGCACAGGTGAGCAGAGGCCGCAATGGTGGGCACAGTGAGCAGAGGCCGCAATGGTGGGCACAGTGAGCAGAGGCCGCAATGGTGGGCACAGTGAGCAGAGGCCGCAATGGTGGGCACATTGAGCAGAGGAAGCAATGGTGGGCACAGTGGGCAGAGGAAGCAATGGTGGGCACAGTGGGCAGAGGAAGCAATGGTGGGCACAGTGAGCAGAGGAAGCAATGGTGGGCACAGTGAGCAGAGGAAGCAATGGTGGGCACAGTGAGCAGAGGCCACAATGGTGGGCACAGTGAGCAGAGGCCACAATGGTGGGCACAGTGAGCAGAGGCCACAATGGTGGGCACAGGTGTGACTACACTGATACATGTTTTATGCAGAATTAAGTTACAAACTTTAAGTGTCATTTCATGAGATAATTTATGAGGGCGTGTTTAGGGGCGGACTTAGGGGTGGTACAGGGTAGGGATTGGTTGGGTCAACTGGTGGCGAGTAACCCTTAAGGCCTGGCTAGTAGCTCAGGACTTGAAATTTTGAGCCCTGCCATACTGTACCTACTAACAAAGCATCATATTACTGTATACTGTGTGTACCTGCGCTACTGTATACGGTATTACAAAGCATCATATACAACCCGTACTGCACATCCAGCTCCAGATTTCCCCTTCATATAATAAATACCGGTATGATTTATGGTGCTTTGGAGGAGAGGATTTATTGTTGCTGCCTACCAATTGTGGGATCTTTGGGACTTGTAGTTCACCAGTTTCCTTTTTGATTTTAAAAAAAAAGTGATACCGTAATACCTGACAGATTTCAGAAATGTTGGATAGACCGGGCCCCAGCATGGCTCCAGCAAGGAGAAGGAAACATGAAGCCAGTTTTAAGCTCAAAGTTGTAAACTTTGCGAAGGAAACTAATAACTGCGCTGCTACAAGACAATATGCCGTAACGGAAAAGATGGTCAGAGACGAGAAAGCAAAGGAAGATGCATTGAAGAGTATGCCAAGGGCTAAGTGTGCATTAAGAAGAGTCACCCCACATGGGCCAGAACTCGAGAAGCATGTAGCAGATGTGACGGGCTGGGGTATCACATGAAAGACAAAACAGGCACCCCATAGCCAACATTCATTTATTTTTATCTTTATTTTTGCTATCCTGCTATTCTATAAAACAACCAGTAGATGGCAGAGAGGGTACCCGAACAGAGTCTATATAAGGCCACATGCACCATGTGACTAAGTGAAACACATTTCAAATCATAAAGGTGAATGGTCACATATCTTCTTGTTCATGTATTCTTGCAGGTATGTACTTTAACATCATTCTCATTCTTACTAAACTGTACTAGAAAGATTCCTAAACATCTAGAGCAGATGTGGAAGAAAGTTTTAGTAGATTGTGTGCAATGGTTTTGCTGTAATTAGACTTTCAAAAGCAGCATGTGTTGAGAGCAGTGAAAATAGGGAAAAACCATAAAAACGATTGTACTGGTCGGAGCAACTGTTTATTGCAAGCACTAGACCAGGGATATGCAATTAGTGGACCTCCAGCTGTTGCAGAACTACAATTCCCATGAGGCATAGCAAGACTCTGACAGCCACAAGCATGACACCCAGGGTCAAAGGCATGATGGGACTTGTAGTTTTGCAACAGCTGGAGGTCCGCTAATTGCATATCCCTGCACTAGACTGTTATATATGGGTATATTTCAACCTGATTTATGCAAAGTTACATATATTAGAAGCACATATTGAAACTACATGAGGGACTCGGGAGGGGCGTGGCCTGCAGCCGAAGCGGATGGCTGTGTAGAGGAAGAGCTCCAGAGACCCTCGAGAATCCAGCTCCATCCAGCGACTATCCGCAGCATTCCGGGGCACCAAAATACCTGGCTATACTCCTGGGCACCCGAGTGAGACGATGGGCAAACGAAAATCCGAAAAAGGCCCGAAGAAACTGACGGATTTTTACCCGTCGGCGAGCACGCCTAGGCCGCAAGATGGCGCCGAGGCCTCGGACTCGCGGTCGGGCCCGCGCCGCGACGGGAGCGGAGGCTCCACACCGCAGCACAGACAGGACACCTATCCTTCTCAAGGAGCCAGCGGAGGATCTTCGCCAGACACATCTCCCATAAACAGCCCACAGAAATCGGCGCAGAGGAGATCTACAGCCCACACATATGCAGGTGAGCCTGGGGATGGGTGCAACTCACAGAACAGTACTAGTGTCTTTATTGAACAGCTAACCGAGTTCCCCACCACTGGACAGCCCCTCAGTGATACCACCATGAGAGATATGTTGATTACCCTCAGGGGTTCCCTGCACAAGGACATGCTGATCTGTGTAAACCAACTAAAGGGTGATGTGTCAGCAATAGGAGATAGAGTATGCCACGTGGAGGACAAGATGGGGGATTTCACAACTGCTCACAATGAGCTAGTAGATGCCCACAATGATGCAGAGAATGAAATGCAGGCTATGAGAGAGAAATTAGCAGATTTAGAAGACAGATCAAGAAGAAATAACATAAAGATGAGAGGTGTAGAAGAAACAGTGACCCCGGCGGAACTGCGCCATTATG
The DNA here is from genome assembly GCF_905171775.1 of Rana temporaria. Classification (NCBI taxonomy): domain Eukaryota; kingdom Metazoa; phylum Chordata; class Amphibia; order Anura; family Ranidae; genus Rana; species Rana temporaria. The sequence continues at coordinate 8,473,349 of NC_053489.1, read as the reverse complement.
TTCAGGACTTCATTGCTGCCCTACTTCCTGACACCTCTCCCACAGAGGTGATTGTGGACAGAGCACACCGTCTCCCCAAACCTAAATACCTACCAGAGGGGGTCCCGAGGGATGTCATAGCCCGCATCCATTATTTTCATATCAAAGATGACCTCATGCGATACTCCAGGAAGAACCAACCACTACCCGGGCCATACTCTGGCATCTCGGTGTTCGCTGACCTCTCCAAGCATACCATGCTAGCACGTAAAAACCTATCCTCCATGACCAAAATTCTCCAAAACCACAAAATACCCTACTCGTGGGGATTTCCTACTAAATTGCTTATAACGAAAGATAACCGCACCTACGCTATTAATAATATTGATGATGGGATTGCCCTGGCCAAAAAATGGAACCTCATTCCAGAGGAATCTACGGCTCCACCGCTGGACCGACACCCCGCAAAGATTGCCCCGGAATGGCGACAAAAATGATTCCATGACACTGTCCTATTTTACTTAGCCCAACTTCTAGCATAGCTGGATATGGGTCTCAGGGAGTAACTCCCCCCCTCAAGAAAATGGCGAAAATACTCGCACATAGTGATGTCTTTCACTTTACATTTATGTTTGTGTTTCTGTTACTTTTTACGTTCTTTTTTTGTGTTTTAAATGCACCAAGGGACATCTGCATCACAGGAAATATGTCTACAAATTTACTGAAAACCACCAATGCCTTCAACCTCATAAGAATATGGATCTGGACTTTTGGAACAACAGCACCACCTTCAGGTAACTTTCAATTACTACACCTGCTTACTGGAATCATGCTAGCTAGAATAAAGCAATCCCATAAACACCTAAAATGACCTTATCGGTTATATCCATGAATGTGCATGGTCTCAATAGCCCCTTTAAAAGGTCCTCTATGTGGAGAGAAATGACCAGTCTCAAGGGAGATGTCGTTTGTATACAAGAGACCCACTTTATGTCATCTAAAACACCCCGATGCTCTCATAGGGCGTACCCACATATTTTCCAGGCGAATGCTCCAGTAAAAAAAAGAGGTGTCATGGTGGCCATCAAACACTCTGTCGCATTCCAACTCCATGACCTCATTAGTGACCCCAATGGCAGATATATAATAATGACTTGCGACCTAAACAACGCCCCATACACTTTGGTCAACCTTTATGCACCAAACAGAAGACAGCCCAAGTTTCTGAACTCTTTGCTCAAAAAGGTAGAACGGGTCAAGAAGGGATCTTTACTCATGTGCGGTGATTTCAATGGCGTCCCAAATCAATCTATGGACTGCTCTTCACCCCCAGTTCCTCGAAGACTCGAACTTAGCTCCCTAATTTCCAATCACAATCTATATGACACCTGGAGGTGCCTCCATGCCTCAGAAAAAGACTACACCCACTACTCGTTCCCGCATAGAGCGTACTCCAGGATAGACTTAATTTTATCGGACCTACCTCTATTGCACAGAACACTATCAGTGTCTATCCACTCAATAACTTGGTCGGACCATGCTCCGGTGTCTATAACCCTACAAGACCGGAACTCAGCATCTCCAGCCTACCTGTGGAGGAACAATGTGGAACTACTGTCTAATGCCGCCCAAGCGGATAAGATTACTTTACAACTGAAAGAATTTTTTATGTTTAATGATACTGTTGATACAAATATAGCATCCTTGTGGTGTTCACACAAAGCATTTAGCAGGGGTATACTAATCCAAGCAGCGGCTAGGGAGAAGAGGAGGAAGGCAAAGCTGTTGAGTGGATTGCTGGAGGAGCTTAAAAAACTGGAACTCCAACACAAACACCATCCATCTCCTAGTTCGGAGTCTAGCTTATTTTCCTGTAGACATACACTTCGCATGCTATTGATCAATACCCACCAAAACCACCTTAGAAGAATAAAAGCGACATACTATGCACATGGTAACAAAGCAGGGAAAGTCTTAGCGAAGTACCTGAATAAACGCCAACAACAAGCTAAACTTACCCATATCATAGACCCCCACTCACATACCCTAGTACACCACCCAACACATATTGCTAACGCTTTCATGAAATATTACAGAGACCTATACAACCTACACGTAGATCCCAATACCCCACAACCCACTGACTTCAGTATTAATTCATTTCTTAGCAAACTTAACTTACCCAAACTTCAGGAGGATCATTTATCCACACTAAATGCCCCGATCACTCTTAAAGAAATAGTAGACACCATCCAAGCCCTCCCAAACCAAAAGGCCCCTGGTACGGATGGATTTTCCTCAGAGTACTATAAAACCTTCTCACAAATCTTGGCTCCATATCTGTGTACCCTATTCAACGGCGTTGCCTCCTCCTCCACATTTCCTGAAGAGATGCTGCAAGCTACCATTGTAACCCTACCTAAGCCGGGGAAAAAACCTGACTCCCCACAAAACTTCAGGCCGATTTCACTTCTGAATACGGACCTGAAGGTATATGCAAAGATTATCGCCAATAGACTGGCATCGATTACCCCTTACCTGGTCAGACCAGACCAGGTGGGGTTTGTAAAAGGGCGACAAGCCCCAGATGGCACAAGGCGTCTATTGAACCTAATGCATATTCTAGAAAGTAGGAAAACTCCAGCGGTATTTCTGGCACTGGACGCGGAGAAAGCCTTCGATAGGGTGCACTGGGGCTATCTCAGGGCAACCCTGCAAAAATTTGGCATACAAGGCACCATTTTGTCCGCAATCTCCGCACTCTATACCTGCCCCTCGGCTAGGGTCTTCTCGTCCAGTGCCATATCTGACCAATTTTTCATAACTAATGGCACGCGCCAGGGGTGCCCACTTTCCCCCATAATCTTCACCCTTGTAATGGAACCACTGGCCGAAGCCATTAGAATGGCTGAAACAATCTCAGGAATCCCTATAGCAGGAGAGGACCACAGAATAGGCCTTTTCGCAGACGACGTAGTTCTAACACTGACCAACCCAATCTCCTCCCTAACGGCAGTACAGGATATTTTACAACAATTTGGAGAGGTGTCGTACTATAAACTAAATATCACCAAATCATGTATCTTACCCATAAATATGTCTAGGAATCTAACTGCAAAACTCAAAGCAACATTCCCATTTCAGTGGATGACGGAATCACTAGCCTACTTAGGTATAAAAATAGCTTATCCCTCAGCGAAGACTTACGGCATTAATTATGACGCACTTCTTCACACTATTAAGTCAGACTTGGCGCATATCACGACCCTAGAATTATCTTGGATAGGTAGAATAGCAGCATTGAAAATGACCCTACTACCGAAGCTGATCTACTATTTTAGGACCATCCCGATCACAGTACCGGACACATTTTTCTTAACAGCAGACAAACTATTTCGTAAATTCATCTGGCAGGGCAAAATGCCTAGGATCACTTTTTTAGCACTCCAAAGACATAGAACTGTAGGAGGGCTGGGATTCCCAAACCTACGAAACTATTATAGGGCAGCGATACTGGACCAAATGAAAGCCTGGTTTGATCCTGGCGTAACTAAGCTATGGGTCAAAATAGAAAAGGCAACCATTAAAGGCAGGGACTTGCCCTCTCTTTTATTGGCAAAACTGACAAACTTGCCTCTGACGGACTGCGCATTGCCTTCGATAGAAGCCACACTCTCTGTATGGGGGAGTGTCCAGCCTGATATAGATATTACCACTAAGAATAAGCGTATGATCACTGATATCTTAACTGTAGAACACCTAATCCCAGACCTACGGACTGTCTCATGGAAAAAAGACAATCTGACTACTGTCCAGAAAGTATTACAGAACCACTCAACTACACATTCGTATTCGTATACACAACTGAAACACTTTCATCGGACACACTCAACGACACAAATTGATCTACCAACTGATGTGTGGTCCTACCTTACCACAAAACATGACAGGCCTAAAGGATTATCTTGGTTCTACTCCTTACTACAGTATTCCAAAATCCCTTCCAAAACCTCCCACATGACTAACTGGGAAAAAGACTGGGGTACCACCTTCTCCATAGGTGAATGGAATGCAGCGATTCGTCTAACATATAAACACACCCACTGTACTAACCACTGGGACAATATGTTAAAAATATTACATAGATCATACCTTACCCCGGTTAGATTGTCAAAGATTTTCCCATCAGAATCCCAACTCTGCTGGAGAGGTTGCGGCTCTAGAGGTCACATCACTCATGTGTTGTGGGACTGTAGAATTATACGCAACTTTTGGACGGAGATCTTTTGTCTAGTTTCCTCCATCACTGGTCAACCTATACGCCCCGACCAATCACTAGCCCTCCTTAATTTAAATGCTACCTGTATCCCACCTCAATTAAGAAGCATGTCCATACACATATTCATAGCAGCCCGCCTAACTATCACCTCCAAATGGAAATCCCCACAAGTGCCTAAAATTGATGAAGTTATCCAGAGAGTTTGTACCCAGTATTCCTATGAGAAATATTTTGCTATTCAATCAAACCAGTACCAATCTTTCCAAAATCAATGGTTACCTTGGTGTATTAAATTTCCTGAAAAATGAACTATATTTGTTCTCTCACTAACCACGGATGGTCATACTTGGTGCAGATGTTGCTGAGAAGCTAGATGTGTGCATTCTTTTTTCTCTTTTTTTTATTTCATTTTATTTTTATATATTTTTCTATTTCTCTTTTTTTTTTATGTGTTATTACAGTTACTCAGTATTCTGATGTGATGAGTCCTATTGGGACTCCATTAAAAGTTCCCATGCCAGTGCAGGCCTGCGGTGTGGGGCTGGCACCCACCTTGGATCCGTCTGCCTATGGCGGGGTCCTGGGTTGGGTGGCTGCCGCACGCTTTGCGGGGACAGTTATAGGTGGCAGGACGTGGAATTATGGGAAAGGTCCTTCATAGGGTACATGTTGTAACAATACATTACTAGATAGGGGACCGTGGCTCCACAATGTGTAGTAGGATGCGCGGACCCCGACACACGACTCTTTCCTTCTTGAGTTCCCTCAGCATGTGGTGAGAAATGTTGGACTATCTAGTCTCATTGTATTACTGTTTCCACGTTCAAGGTCATATGCAAAATGTACCTAATTGCTGTATCATTGTCTACCTATGTATGTGGCATAAGTTTAATAAAAACAATTGAAAAGAAACTACATGAGATGATTAAAAGCCTCTTACTGAAAGGTTATACAACACTGCTTGTACATTTATGCAAGGTGCGCCATCTAGTGGTCAAAAGAGAGAATTGCTTCAGGAGATGTATATATTTATATAGCAATGCAGTGTAACTCTCATTTTGACACAGCTAAAGAGTGCCATAGAGATAAAGATAAGTGTCTATAACAGGGAATAAAAGGAAAATGTACGTTTATTAACCACTTAAGCCCCGGAACAATATGCTGGCTAAAGACCCAAGGTGTTTTTACAGTTCGGGACTGCGTCGCTTTAACAGACAATTGCGCGGCCGTGCGACGTGGCTCCCAAACAGAATTGGCGTCCTTTTTTCCCCACAAATAGAGCTTTCTTTTGGTGGTATTTGATCACATCTGCGGTTTTTATTTTTTGCGCTATAAACAAAAATAGAGCGACAATTTTGAAAAAAATGCAATATTTTTTACTTTTTGCTATAATAAATATCCCCCAAAAACATATCTAATTTTTTTTTTCCCTCAGTTTAGGCCGATACGTATTCTTCTACCTATTTTTGGTAAAAAAAAAAAATCGCAATCGTTTATCGGTTGGTTTGCGCAACATTTATAGCGTTTACAAAATAGGGGATAGTTTTATTGCATTTTTATTTTTTTTACTACTAATGGCAGCGATCAGCGATTTTTTTCGTGACTGCGACATTATGGCGGACACTTCGGACAATTTTGACACATTTTTGGGACCAGTCATTTTCACAGCAAAAAATGCATTTCAATTGCATTCTTTATTGTGAAAATGACAGTTGCAGTTTGGGAGTTAACCACAGGGGGCGCTGTAGGAGTTAGGGTTCACCTAGTGTGTGTTTACAACTGTAGGGGGGTGTGGCTGTAGGTGTGACGTCATCGATCGTGTCTCCCCTATAAAGGGGATGACGCGATCGATACGCCGCCACAGTGAAGCCGTGTTTACACACGGCTCTCCCCGTTCTTCAGCTCTGGGGACCGATCGCCGCACTCGAGCGGCGGTCGGGTCCGCGGGACCCGCGGTCCCGGAGCTTCGGACCGGGTCGCGGGAGCGCGACCGGGTACAAGTACAGGACGTATATATACGTGCTTGTGCCCAGCCGTGCCATTCTGCCGACGTATATGTGCAGGAGGCGGTCCGGAAGTGGTTAAAATATAATGGTATTCATTGTTGCAGCTATGTTTTAAAGTATTTCAGTCCAATCTGTACTGTTGTTATGTTGGCAATTATGAACATGTAACTATAAAAAAACTGTATGTACTGTTATATAAAGTGAAACACATTTCAAGTCATAAAAGGTGAATGGTCACATATCTTCCTGTCCGTGTATTCTTGCAGTACCCGCCGAGATGATCACATCACATCAGTGCGTCTACAATCATCGGTTCCCTTAATCTATATTTTGGGACCGGTAACACGTGCATGAGCATCGCCGCAATGGTTATGTAGTGACCCGAAACAGCATACGGATTTCTGCACTTCAGTGGGCCGAATCTCCCCCAGATCACATCAAAGGATTTAAGGCCACTGTATCCTGGTGTACTAGGTTCCTGGAAAGGCATGATCGGGAACTGAGGCAAAAGACCAAAATTGCACAAAAAATTACCAGCAGATCTGGACTGCAAAGTAAATAAAATGTTGAATTTGATCTTTTTTTTAATGAATTGTGTTTAATATTATGACTATGTTGACACAGGGATTAATGGAAAAGTATTCATTGATTTAATATTGAAACTGAGGACATCACAGCTCTCATGGGGGGAGGGGGGGGGGGCACACCCCGACAGCCACTCCATGACTGATCTCCAAACATATAAGAAGCAGTACATAAGAGATCAGAGATCACCAGATATCCATGAAGTGGTGTGCGGAGAACCAATTCCCTGCCGTTGGTAAATTTGGTGATATATTCTTTGCAAACACTTAGTAGTATAATTTAACCACTTCAGCCCCGGACCATTTCGCTGGCCATGTGAACGAGCGGCACACTGGCATCACCCCCTGGACTGCTCAAAGATTCCCTACACTGACGGGTCTGTCTGCATGCATCCGGCCTGTACAGAAGACTCCAGGGTTTTTACCTACTGCAAAATTCTGAGTGTTTAGTATTCATGTTACTCATTACAATTTGAAAAGGGGTTTTACACGATTGAGGCGTCTTTTGTTTCTTTTCATGCAAATGTGGTAACCATCATTCCCCGCCCCGCTGAGGAAGTTGACACAACGCAACGCGTCCGGGGGTTTAGGAGCCTGCACACCACGTCGCTCATCTGCCGTCCATACCCATGATTGTACTTCATGCCGTTTTCAGTCCGGCCGAATGTGAGTAGCCTGACTTTTACATTTCTTGTGATTAAATCTACTTTTTGCAACAGAGAGCACTTAGTCTGTGATTATCTTTTTTCATGCAACTGTCTTATGCGGTATGGTTGCCTAATGAGGATCTGATACATCAGCCTGGTTCCTGTTTGATTGTGACACCTGCCTAATTGACCATTTGTTAACTCAGTGGTCCACGCATGAAGGTGAGAGTAGCCATCTCTAACGGTGGAGGGATCACTTTAAATTTGGTGGTTTATCACGTGGTGGAGATCTCTTTCATCTACTTCATTCATTTTTGACACCTATGGACTTTGGACAGTTATCTTGAATTTTTATTTTCCTTTTTTCTGGATTTTTCTATCACATACACACACACACACACACACACACACACACACACACACACCACATATATATAAGCTTGCTGTTTTTTTCAATATACCAGCATCATATTTGTTTGAGTTTTGCGCTGCACTAATTTTATATATTTTTGTACCATCATTTTTGTACCACTTGGGGCTACACCACTCGGGGCTACACCACTCAGGACTTTTTCACATGGGTGGAAGAGGATCTGCTTTTCTTTTTTGGTCACAGTTATGATTTTTTTTTTTTTAACATTTGATCCATGAGCCCTCTTTTTTAAAAGTAATTCAGCTTTTTACTTATGAGGACTAGTTTGGTCACTATACATGTTTTTTTTTTTTACTATATCATACGACTTCTGGACTTTAATTTTCTGATTAACAATTAATGGTAATTCTTTTTTTTTCACCAATATATGAGGACTATTTTGTTATTTGTCATATTGCTTATCTTCACTGATTTGTATATGCACATTGTTTATGAGGTTTTAGCGCGATTCTTTTCTTTGCCATTTTTGTGCAAAGTTTGTTGTCTGGGGGACCTACGGCCGGGGAGCACCAATTTTTTTCAAAGCCGGGCACCCCTTCCATAGACTTCCATGTAAAACGGTAATTTTTCTGGTGACTTTGGGGACCCGGTACTGGCCGGGAACTTGGCACGCATGTAGCCCCATTTCTCCTCTACAAGTCTGCAAAGTTTATTGTCTGGAGCAGTGTTTCTCAACTCCAGTCCTTAAGGCGCACCAATGGGTCATGTTTTCAGGTTTTACATTATTTTGCACAGGTGATTTGATCAGTTTCACTGCTTTAGTAATTACCAGACCCGTTTCATCTGAGGGAAATCCTAAAACCATGACCTGTTGGGGCGCCTTGAGGACTGGAGTTGAGAAACACTGGTCTGGAGGATCTATGGCTGGGGAGCACCGATCAAAGCCAAGCACACCTTCCATAGACTCCCATGTTAAACGTCAAGTGAGGCATGGGCAACGGTGAGGCATGGGCAACAGTGAGGCAGGGGCAACAGTGAGGCCTATGAGGAAGTGCTTTTTGTCACAAAACTAGTCAGGGTGTACCGAGTGGCACACTGCCATCACCCCATTGGACTACTCGGAACGTCTGGGTTACCTGCATGCCGCTGGCCAGAGCTGCAGGTTTTAGGCCTTTTTTTATGCTGCAAAATGTGAGTGCTTTTCTGTAATCACTGTGTAGAAATAAAAGTTTTTTAAGTGATTTTATACTAATCGATGCATCTCTCTTTTATGTACATGTGACCATTTCCATTGGAGTTATTGCTGGATGATTTGAGCTTGCTACTTTGTTTATATGACACAGGTTAACCGCAGCTCTATTTGTTTATAACCATTTTGTAATTTCACATGCACTTTTGATTCAATTTATGTAGATTAGCACAATTTATACCACTTTTTTCCAATTGGGCGACAGTGAGGCATGGGCAACAGTGAGGCATGCACATGGACACCCTAGGCTTATACGCGAGTCAATACGTTTTCCCATTTTTTGTGGTAAAATTTGGTATTTTTGCTTATATTTGGGTTGGCTTATACTCAAGTATACACAATATATACATAAAAGGCAAAACTATTTAAAAAAAATAGCTAAAAATTATCCACCCAGTCCAGGTGAAATACTATGTATGCAAATGCCAACAAGGGAATTATGACAGCTTGTGTCCAAGTTTCAGCTTCTTTTACAACAGGAGACTATAATGGTTTCTATCGATACTGAATGTAAGTTGCATTTGCAGATAAAAAACAATCTAAAATGCTCCACCCATGGAAAAACAAATAAATATCTGCAATATATATATCTCAGAAGGATTCCATTTCCTATTCTGAACTTGTAGAAAATATTCTCCAAAAGAAAATATATATATATATATATATATATATATATATATATATATATATATATATATATATATATATATATATATATATATATATATATATATATATATATATATATATATATATATATATATATATATATATATATATATATATATATATATATATATATATATATATAGCTCTCTATATTATATATAGATATCAATACACACATTACATAAAGTCCCTAAATTTGGTGAATTAAAGTCCCTGTATATTTTAGTATCAGCCTCCTCAGTCTCATTATATGATTTCCTCCCCCCTGCAATGCTCCCTGTCCCTCTCCCAAAACACAAATGGCTATGTTCTGGCTTTCCAACCTTATATAAGCTTCTCTGGCCCCACCCACTAATCACATGATCTCCACCAGCCAATCAATAACATCTTGCTTCACACGGGCGTCGGCTCGCTTAAGAGCAATGTGGACAGGCTTTAATAAAACCATTTAACCACTTGCCCTCTGGAAGGATTTACCAACCCCCCCCCCCCCCCAATGACCGGGACATTTTTTGCAATACGGCACTGTATTAACTGACAATTGCGTGGTCGTGCGACACTGTACCCAAATACAATTGACGTCCTTTTTTCTCCACAAATAGAGATTTGTTTTGATGGTATTTGATCACCTCTGCGGTTTTTATTTTCTGCGCTATAAACAAAAATAGAGCAACAATTTTGAAAAAAAAATGAATATTTACTTTTTGCTGTAATAAATATCCCCCAAAATTATATAAAAAAAAAACGTTGTTTTCCTCAGTTTAGTCCGATACGTATTCTACCTATTTTTGGTAAAAAAAAAACAATAAACGTTCATCGATTGGTTTGCGCAAAATGCAAAAAAGTTTTTACTTTTTGTGCCATTAAACAAAAAGAAACAGATAATTTAGAATAAAAAATAAAATAATAATACTTTCTTACTTTCCGCTATAAAACATCTATTGAAAAACAAAATATGTAAAGAAAAAAAAAAAGTTCATCAATTCTGCTACATGTTTTTGTTAAAAAATAAAAAATGTACGTGCCTTATATTACACTTCATTCTCGTTAAACTTTATTAGACTTTTTTGCTTGAGCTAAGGTTTTATTTAACCACTTCAGCCCCGAACCATTTTGCTGGTCGAAGACCGGGCCCCTTTTTTGCGATTCGGCACTGCGTCGCTTTAACTGACAATTGCGCGGTCGTGCGACGTGGCTCCCAAACAAAATTGACGTCTTTTTTTTTTTCCCCACAAATAGAGCTTTCTTTTGGTGGTATTTGATCACCTCTGCCAAAGAGAAATTTGTACTGGATTTTTGAAATTTAAAGTTTTTGTGCCTCTGAGATTAAAATGTTGAATTTGATCATTTATTTTTTACTTTTTGCTATAATAAATATCTCCAATAAAATATATATATATTTTTTTCCTCAGTTTAGGCCGATACGTATTATTCTACTTATTTATCTTAAAAAAAAAAAAAAAAAAAAAAAAATCGCAATAAGCGATTGGTTTGCGCAAAAGTTATAGGGCCAGATTCTCGTATGTTTGGCGTAACTTTGTGCGGGCGTAACGTAACCTATTTACGTTACGCCTCCGCAACTTAGACGGGCAAGTGCTGTATTCTCAAAGCACTTGCTCCGTAAGTTGCGGCGGCGTAGCGTAAATCGGCCGGCGTAAGCCCGCCTAATTCAAATTTGGAACAGGGGGGGCGTGTTTTATGTAAATGTTGTGTGACCCGAAGTGATTGACGCATGCGCCGTCCGTGGGAATCTCCCAGTGTGCATTGCTCCTAATACGCCGCAAGGACGTATTGGTTTTGGACGTGAAAGTAAATGACGTCCAGCCCCATTCACGGACGAGTTACGCAAACGATTTTCAAATTTTGTCGCGGGAACGACGGCCATACTTAACATTGCTACGCCGCATGTACGCCACCATATAGCAGGAGTAACTTTACGCCAGGAAAAGCATGACGTAAACGGCGTATCTGTACTGCGTCGGCCGGGCGTACGTTCGTGAATTCGCGTATCTAGCTGATTTACATATTTCGACGCGTAAATCGGCGTACACACCTCTAGCGCCCAGCGTAAATATGCAGTTATGATCCGACGGCGTAAGAGACTTACGCCGGTCGGATCGAATAGAAATCGACGCGTAACTGATTCTAAGAATCAGGCGCATAGATACGACCGGCCAGACTCAGAGATATGACGGCGTATCTGGAGATACGCCGTCGTATCTGGAGATACGCCGTCGTATCTCTTTTGAGAATCTGGCCCATAGGGCCAGATTAACAAAGGGGATACGCCGTCATATCTCTGTTTCTATCTATGCGACTGATTCATAGAATCAGTTACGCATAGATATCCCTAAGATCCGACAGGTGTAATTGTTTTACACTGTCGGATCTTAGGATGCAGTACCACGGCCGCCGCTGGGGGGAGTTCGCGTCGTAAACCAGCGTCGGGTATGCAAATTAGGAGTTACGGCGATCCCCGACGGATTTTCGCGTTCGCTACGTCGCCGCTAGTCTAGTTTCCCGTCGCAAAGTTAGTCGTCGTTTTAGGTGCCCTAACTTTAGTCAGCAATCGTATTGCTGTCTAAAGTATGGCCGTCGTTCCCGCGCCGAAATTAAAAAATCAACGTCGTTTGCGTAACACGTCCGGGAATACGGAAGTACGCTACGCGCGTCGCCGGTCGAAAAAATGACGTCACGGCGGGAGTTAGGAAACGGAGCATGGGCAGTAGGTCCGGCGCGGGAATGCGCCAAATTTAAATGGCACATGACCATTTGAATTGGCCCGCCTTGCGCCGGAGGCCACGGCATAGTTTTCATCGCAAGTGCTTTGTGAATCAGGCACTTGCGATGAAAACTTGCGGCCGTGTAACGTATCTACGATACGTTACGCCGCCGCCATTCTACGTGAATCTGGCCCATAGTGTCTACAAAATAGGGGATAGTTTTATGGCATTGTTATTATTTTTTTACTAGTAATGGCAGCGATCAGCGTTTTTTATTGCGACTGTGACATTATAGCGGACACTTCTGACACATTTTTGTGACCATTGGTGAAACGCGAAATGATGTCATATTACGTGATTTTTGTGCAGCCGAGCCGACCTGCCTCCTGTAAAACTGCGGCGGCTGGTTGGCTAGGGGTTAAAAGAAAAAAAAAATCACTGTATGAAGTCATTGTGGACGATTCGCGGCATCTTTGCAGATAAGACACCTTAGTAAATTCCTTTCAGGTGCCGAAACTCATGATGAACAAATCTCTCTGTAGAAGCCTGGTTAACCCTTAGAAACATTAGGAATAAGTCTACCCCTCCCCCCTCTTGTATTGTTTTGTTCATGGATTGATGGAATGACGGGGAAAGTTTTGACAAGATGTATGTACCCACAGCACACTCATTGTCGTGCTCAGGGTGTAGGGTATTACATTTCATATATTTCAGCGCTTAGCATGAAAAAAATTATAAATAAATATATATATATATATATATATATATATATATATATATATATATATATACACACACACATATACACACTTTTTAATTGTTTTGATAGAGTTCACATAGTGTGTTGTACCTGGCGATTATGGAATTCTGAAGTTGCAAATGTATGGTTTTTATTTTTATATTTAATTTTTTATTATATTTTATTCTGTGGTTGGTTATTTAGACATTGCTATATGTTTAGCCAGGGCCGATCCGCCCTATAGGCTCACTATGCAAGCCGCTTAGGGCCCCGCAAAGCTGCGGCGGGCCACCCAAATAACTAGAGGCCCCGCCTGGTGGGAAGTCATTTTCGCCCCCTCACCACCCACGGTTCTCAACTCGCTGGCTGCATGGGAGAAGAGGTAAGAAGTCAGCACCCCCCCTGCTTCTCAATTTAATGTAAGATGTCATTTTCGACAGCAGAACACCCCCTCCCCCCGCTTCTCAACTTTCTTTAATGTGACATGTCACTGTCGTCAGCGCCCACCGCTTCTCATTTTTAATGCGCCATGTCATTTTGCTTAGGGCCCCAGGATCGGCACTGTGTTTAGCTATCCATATATATGGGTGTCTTGCAGTATATTAGGTACTGTGTCCATTGGGTCCATGTATGGATGTGGTTGAGAAACATCTCCTATACATAACAGTTCAACTACTTTTCACATGCAATGGACACAGGGGGCCAGATTCACGAACAATTACGGCGGCGTAACGTATCCCCTTTACGTTACTCCGCCGCAAGTGCGTGCTTGATTCACAAAGCACTTGCGTGTAAACTTGCGGCGGCGTAACGTAAAGCTGTCCGGCGCAAGCCCGTCTAATTCAAATGGGGCGCGTACCATTTCAATTAGGCGCGTTCCCGCGCCGAACGTCCTGCGCATGCTCCGTTAGGAAATTTCCCGCCGTGCTTTGCGCGAAATTACGGCGCCCCGACGTGTTTTTTGAACGGCGACGTGCGCTACGTCCTTTCGTATTTCCGGACGTCTTACGGAGAAAAAAAAATTGAAATTTGACGCGGGAACGACGGCCATACTTTAACATGGCTGGTCTAAATCTAAGCCATGAAATAGCAGGCTATTGGGCCAGATTCACAGCGGAGATATGACGGAGTATCTCAGAGTATCTGTGCGCCTGATTCATAGAATCAGTTACGCATAGATAGCCCTGAGATCCGACAGGTGTAATTGTTTTACACTGTCGGATCTTAGGATGCAATACCGTGGCCGCCGCTGGGGAAAGTTTGCGTCGTTATACAGCGTCGGGTATGCAAATTAGTAGTTATGGCGATCCACGCCGGTTTTTCGCATTCGCTACGTCGCCGCTACTCTAGTTTCCCGTCGCAAAGTTAGTCGTCGTTTGACCTGCCCTAACTTTAGACAGCACACGTATGTGCTGTTTAAAGTATGGCCTTCGTTCCCGCGTCGAAATTGAATTTTTTTTTTGTCTTGAGTAAAACGTCCGGGAATACGAAAGTATGCGTCGCCGTTCGAAAAAATGATGTCACTTCGCGCAAAGCACGGCGGGAATTTCAAAACGGAGCATGCGCAGTAGGTTCGGCGCGGGAGCACGGCTAATTTAAATGGCACAAGCCCCTTTGAATGACGCGGGCTTGCGCCGGAGGCTGCCAGCGTAAGTTTTCACGCAAGTGCTTGGTGAATCAGGCACTTGCGATGAAAACTTGCGACGGTGTAACGTATGTACGATACGTTACGCCGCCGCAATTCTACCTGAATCTGGCCCTAAGTTTGCGACGAAAAAAAAAACGACTAGCGACGACATAAGAGAATGCGACGAACGCGCGTACCTTCGTGGATCGCCGTAAACAGCAAATTTGCATACCCGACGCGGAAAACGACGCAAACTCCACCCAGCGGCCGCCGAAGTATTGCATCATAAGATCCGAAGGCGTACAAAGCCGTAAGCCTGTCGGATCTTAGCCAAAAGCCGTCGTATCTTGTTTGTGAATTACAAATAAAGATACGACGCGGCAAATTTGAAAGTACGCCGGAGTATCAGCAGATACTCCGGCGTACTTTTTCTGTGAATCTGGCCCAGGATGCCTCATGGTATCTCCAATTATTGGGGCATCTGTGCATCCTGTTTTGTCCCTTGGTCACTATAATAGCCCGCATATAACAACATCCAGAAGCACCAGTAACAATAATCTTAAAATATTAAGAGTCCCATAATGGACTCCTATCTATGGCATGAAGACATGAGTGATGCCCTCAGTGCCAGCCCTCAGTGACACCTCTTAGTGCCCATCAGTGCCGCCTATCCGTACCCATCAGTGACACCATATCAGTGCCCGTAATCGAAGAAGGAAACTTAATTATTCACCAAAAAAAAAACAGAAAAAAATAAAAACTTTATTTTTTTAATAATTTTCAGTCTTATTTTAGTTGTTTCGCAAAAACAAACAAAAAAAAAAAAAGAGGTGATCAAAAACCACCAAAAAAAAGCTATATTTGTGGGAACAAAATGATAAAAACATTGTTTGGATACAGTGTAGCATGACCGCGCAATTGTCATTCAAAGTGCGACAGCGGTGAGAGCTGAAAATTGGCCTGGGCAGGAAGGTGCGTAAAGTGCCTGGTATGAAAGTGGTTAAAAAATTTGCCAAAATGTATGTAAAAAGTAATTGCTTATGTAATGAAACACTATTTTAAAACTTTTTGGTTTCAAATACTTTGTTTTTCTTGCAATTAATGTTGCATATGTGTTACATAATACACTAAATATAGTTTGTTAATATTGCTTTTAAAATACATTTTGTTTTCTCTCCTCTTAATCAATAAATAAATAATCTAAAAATAGCCACATGAATAGCAATTCAGGTTGTATTTTATTGTATTTTCATATTGGCATACTATTGTCATTTTTTACATGCCTTTGGCTTATGGTTTTGATATAAAGGCCAGATATTACATTACGACAGTTTCACCAAATAAACATAACATTATGGGTGCACTCATGTTATTATGCATACATTTAATGCAGTCTCCTTAAGTATGTCCAGGTGTATCAACGACTGTTGATCACTTGGATTTACGACGAGACGCTTCACGATTACAATCAAAATGTAATTAACCACTTCCCGACCGCTATACGACTATAGACAAAGTTCAAAGATGGATATCTCGGTAACGGCAGCAGCTGCTGCCATAACCGAGGTATCCATCTTTAGTGTGAGCGGTCCTGTAAAAAAAGATAACGGTGGTCTCCGCGGCAAATTCACTGCATCACTGTGGGGAGAGGCCCCCCTCCCGCCGCTCTCCACCGCATACCGGAGCCGTTGGTAGCGGCGGAGGCGATCGGGTCCTTCAGCCTGCTGTGTGGGGATGCGAGTGAGGGCAAGATGGCCCCCACCCGTCCCCATAGCATAGCAGGGCGGAAGTGACGTCAAAAAATATATATATTAAAAAATATATATATATATATATATATATATATATATATATATATATATATATATATATATTGTGAGGAGGGGACCTTGTGCTGGGTGAGAAATGGCTGTTTTATGCCAGATTCTGTAAAGAAACACATGTTAATTGGTCAGCTGTGTTTTGGGTTTTTAAAGGCTGATCTGAGCAGCATTCAGGGCCCCACCCCACAGACAGGAGGTCTGTGCTAAGGAGTCCGGGTGACTCCCAAAGCTCTGTGAGAGAAGTCACAGAGTGGATGCATCTCTGCATGAGGCAGAGGTCATTACTGTTGGAGCAGCAAGAGATAAGCTAGGTGTGTGCTTAGCTGCAGCAGGATGCTAGACGGGTGCTTATGTCTAAGAAGCTGGTAGTTCTGAGGAGCAGAACTTGGGGCCTAAGCTAAAGGCCTGAAACAGCCGGATGGCAAATGTGAAAGCTGGGGGGCTGAATTGTTGATGTATTTCCAAGATACAGGAATGATGCAAACCCCCTGCGAGGGCTACTTTCGTTTTCTTTGAACTTTACTTTTAAATAAAAGTGGCCTACCAGCCCTTAAAAACCCAGTATTGTATTGGCGTCTCACTGAAAAAAACGCATCTACCCTTGGAGTCTGATCCCCCAATCTCACAATATATATATATATATATATATATATATACATACATATATATATATATATATATATATATATACATACATATATATATATATATATATATATATATATATATATACATACATATATATATATATATATATATATATATATATATATATATATATATATATATATATATATACATACATATACACACACACACACAGGTTCACATTTTGTTCATGATTATACTCATACATTTTATTTTTCACCAAATAATTTTTTATTTTATTTTTTCTCATCACATCAGATCACTTCATCCACTTAAAATCCAAACACAGATAGGTAGATTCAGTAAGAGTTAGGCCGGCTTATGAGTAGATAAGCCGACCTAACTCAGAATCTACGCCAACGTATGTTTACGCGTATGCTCAAACAGAGATACGCTTAAACATATCTAAGATAGGACAGCTTGCGCCGTCCTATCTTAGGTTGCAATATTTCGGATGGCCGCTAGGTGGCGCTTCCATTGCGGTCGCCGTTGA
Organism: Rana temporaria; assembly: GCF_905171775.1. Lineage (NCBI taxonomy): Eukaryota > Metazoa > Chordata > Amphibia > Anura > Ranidae > Rana > Rana temporaria. Next base: position 8,455,510 of record NC_053489.1, on the reverse strand, counting down.
ATATGTAAATTAGTAGATATGTCGATTCACGAACGTACGCCCGGCCGCCGCAGTACATTTACGCAGTTTCCGTAAGCCATTATCAGGCCTAAAGTTATTCCATCTATTAGATGGAATAGCAATGTTAAAGTATGGCCGCCGTTCCCGCCGCGAGATTCAAAATGTTTACGTCGTTTGCGCAAGTCGTCCGAATAGCGATTTACGTCGTTTACGTCCACGTCAAAATCAATAGGCCCGTGCGGCGTACTTGGCCGCAATGCACACTTGGAAATGTAGGCGCATGCGCAGTAAAAATAAAAAACGTCAAAAACATAAGGTCAAGCCTTATTAACATAAAACACGCCCCCCTTACACAGATTTGAATTTGGCGCCCTTTACGCCCGCCAGCTTTAGGCTACGCCGCCGTAACATAGCAGGCAAGTACATTGAGAATCATGTACTTGCCTCGCTAACTTACGGCGGCGTAGCCTAAACACGCTAAGCTACGCCGCCGCAAAGTTAGGCATCTGTACTTAAATCTACCTAATAGGATCAACTTTCATACAACACGTTAGATTAAACACAGACACTATTATAACACACACACAAAAAAAACAATATATGTAGGTTTGCAGTGTGTGTGTGTGTGTTTGGGCGGGGGGGAGGTTTCAATCACATGCTTGGATACACCTGTGTTCACAGGAGACACTGATCTCAAGGTCTCCAATTACCGCCATCTCATTGACCAGTGAGGTAGAGCAGTGGTCATCAACCCTGTCCTGCAGGGCCCACTAACAGGCCAGGTTTTATGTATTACCTTGGGGAGATGCAGTCTAGAATACTGCAATCACTGAGGAGCAAATGATATCAGATGTGATGTATTTCAGTTATCTTGCAAACCTGGCCTGTTAGTGGGCCCTGCAGGACAAGGTTGATGACCACTGAGGTAGAGTATATGTAATCTAGTACCGACAGCCATTCCCCCCCCCCCAAAAAAAAACAGCGCTTAGGAAGACAGATAGTGCTTATAATTATGAAACTATAAGAAAAAAATAAGAGAAAATAGTATTAGTAATCAAACCAAGGAGGGAATAATGTATGGATCTACAATACACCTCCCTCGCTGAAAGGACGAGTGGTGGTGTTGGCTAAAAAGGATTTACTGGTGCTGGTCTGCAGGAGACATATCATCTTCTCTTTTCACGGACTGCTCTTGGGATTAACCTTTTTTGACCATGTTTTCTTTATATGAACTTGGAACTTTCATATCATAGCATTTTTAATTCCATGTTAGGAGCGCTGCATCCTATTGTTTTATATGTTGTTTGAGGTAGAGTATATATTGAATATCCATTTGTTATGTGCACTAGCTATGATTAAGCACTGAGCTAAAGCGTGAAACGCGTCAGTTTCTGTTCCATTTTTTGCTGTGGCATTTTTTTGTGACCTGTTTTAACCACTTGAGACCCGCGCTATTGACAAAAGACGTCCACATCGCGGCTCTCAAGTGGACGTCATTTAAAGTGCATTATCCGCGCGCGCGCCACTGGTGAGCGCGCAGCGGGTAAACACTGTCCCGGCGCATCGCTGGGAAGCCGATGCGTGTACCTGGCGGCCGTGATGTCCGCCGGGTACACGCGATCGGCGGGAACACAGCAGGGACGTGGAGCTCTGTGTGTAATGATGGGGTGTAAACACAGAGCTCCATGTGCTGTCAGAGGAGAGGAGACCCATGGCTGTGTCCCTTTACATAGGGACACAGCATCGGTCACCTCCCCCAGTCACCCCCCTCCCCCCCACACAGTTAGAACACACCCAGGGAATACATTTAACCCCTTCCTCACCCCCTAGTGTTAACCCCTTCCCTGCCAGTCACATTTATACAGTAATTAGTGCATATTTATAGCACTGATCGCTGTATAAATGTGAATGGTCCCAAATTTGTGTCAAAATTGTCCGATATGTCCGCCGCAATATCGCAGTCCCAATAAAAATCGCAGATCGCCGCCATTACTAGTAAAAAAAAAATATTTTGTAGGCGCTATAACTTTTGCGCAAATCAGTCACTTATTGCAATTTTTTTTTTTTTACAAAAATATGTCAAAATACGTATCAGCCTTAACTGAGAAAAAAAATAGTTTAAACAAAAATGGGATATTTATATATATACAATATAAATATTTTTTTTAAATAGTCGCTATTTTTTTGTTTACAGCGCAAAAAATCAAAACCGCAGAGGTGATCAAATACCACCAAAAGAAAGCTCTATTTGTGGGGAAAAAATGGACGTCAATTTTGTTTGGGAGCCACGTCGCACGACCGCACAATTGTCAGTTAAAGCGACGCGGTGCCGGAAGCTGAAATTTCGCCTGGGCACAAAGGGGGTTTATGTGCCCAGTAAGCAAGTGGTTAATCAAAAGGAACGTCTTTTGGAGTGCGGCTGTCAAAGTTTTCCTCCGTATTTTTGCATTGTCATTGCATTGCCGGCACCCATGGTTTGGATTCAGTGAGGAGGCTCTCTGGTTACATCTAAACGGTTACCTTTTCTTTCTAACTTGTTTATCCCAGCGACCATGTTGCCAGTCAGTGCCCATTTGAGGGCACTGATTGGCATCTTTCTCATTTATTTTTTTACTGCCCCCTTCCCTGGTGGTCCAGTGTGGGCATCCAAGGGGGGGCTGCGCTGATAAACAATCAGCGCAAACCCCCCCCTGTCAGGAGAGCCGCCGATCGGCTCTCCTCTACTCGTGTCTGTCAGATGCGAGTGAGGAAGAGCAATTAACAGCTCTTCCTGTTTACATCGTGATTGGACACGGCTGATCACGTGGTAAAGAGCCTCCTCCTCTTTACCAAGATCGGAGATGCAGGGTGTCAGACTGACACCCCGCATCACCGATCGCCGGCATGAAATCCTGCAGGACGTCAATAGACGTCCAGTCAGGATTTCACAACCACTTCCCGGACTTCAATTGTCTATTGACCAGGCGGGAAGTGGTTAAGTGTATGTTTTGGCCCTTTTTAATTGCTAATTTTGGCATTATTTATTTGCAGTTTGTTGTTGTTGTTTTTTTTTTAACATGCCGGATTTTTCTTTTATTATTTTTTTATTTATTTTATTATTCTTTTTTTTTATCATCATTTTTATTTTATTTTTTAAAGTTCATCAATTCCTTATTATACAAATTTATATTCTAGTGTGTCATAGAATAAAAACAATACAAGTGCAATACATTCCTTTATATTCCATTCCAAAATCTAACATGCATCATTTCCCACCCTAAGGAAAGAGAGAATAAAAAATAAATAAAATAAAGAGGTAATTGCCTCCCTCTTCCATTCTCTCCCTCCTTTCACTCGATTTAATTATAATTACACCCTCCCATTCCTGCGGGACACCCTTGAACCCTTAAAAGACCACCTCACGCCGATTTACGTCGGCAGAATGCCATGGCTGGGCACAATCACGTACTGGGCAGGCACTCTCGCGACCCGGTCCTGAGGTCCGTGACCGCGCACATGGGACCCGATTGCCGCCGGTGTCCCGCGATCGGGTCACAGAGCTGAAGAACGGCGAGGTGTGGAGTGTAAACAAACCTCTCCCCGTTCTTCCTAGTGAGAGTGTCACTGATCATCTGTTCCCTGTCATAGGGAACGACGACCAGTGACGTCACACGCCAAAAGCCACGCCCCCACACAATAGTAAAAAATTCACTTAAAGTGGATGTAAACCCAACATTTTTTTATATATATATATTTTTTTTCCTGTCACAATGTAGAGTATAAGATTCCCTATCATCTGTGCCCAGTCTTGCCACACAGAGTTAATCCAGCTCTGAGCATGTGACGGTATCGGTATGATATCCCCGTCAAGCATTCCCTCCTCTCCATACAAGAACATCACAGGATCATCCACACATGAGTCAAGACTGAATGCTGGAACCAAGACTGATTTATTGGCAGCTTGCTGCTGGTTATAAATACAGTTTTACAAGCTAAATCTTTAATCAAGGAACAATGGGAGCTCCACCCCCTTTTCACCCACTCTGGAGTTTCTCATACAGAATATAGCCAGACAATTTGAAGCCGACCAGAGACACATTTTCTTTAAATAATGACATCAGGGAAGTTAATTACAAGGTGTACAGAACACATTAGCTGGGCAGCCTGGCACCGCACAATGAAGCAATCAGAATACATAACATGAGTCACCTTTAATCACAGTAACAGGATTAACATCCCTTTGAAATAAGGAGCTAGCTGCAGACGGGTCATTAACATGTCAATAGCTTGTAACACATGAATCCATTTTACCTCTAACCCACAATTTAACCAAGCAGGGAGAATTAAACTGAGACATATAGGCAAATGTATCACAGAGCAATCCTCTTTTATTGTTCAGTGAGATAAAACGGACTTACAGAGAAAAACCTTACTCCGTTCTGCCCCCCTTGCTGTGAGTGACATGTTATTTACATATCTCATGCACTAGCCTGGAGAGGGGCATTATTTTTTGAATTCCCACCCCCACTCCTTTTATGAAGAAGTCATGTGGTTATTTTTTATGGATTTTGACTCGATGTTAGTGATCATAGCAGAATTTTTGCAATGATACTGTATTGCTCTCTCTCTCTTTTTTCATGTTATATATTATGTTTCATTGTAAAAACGATTAATTTTCTTCTGCTTAGTCAGTTGATTTAGCCTAAACATGTGCATTGGTTTCCATTGTCAGCCATGGCCGACTTCTGCGGGGAAGCATGGGAGGACCTGAGGGCCAAAATCCACTCCTCTCAGAAAGAGGCCAAAATGTCAGATGTAGATCTTGATCGAATCTTTATGCGACTTCAACGCCTTTTGGAGAAGAAGTCTAGAATTTACTGGCACAAAGTTTATTTTGAAAAGTATATGGAGAATCATGTGGTCCCATGGGGCCTTAGGATTCTGATTTTTCCCAAATGTTCGTAAAGTTAATGATTCTTTCAAACAATCATGGGAGCATAACCTACAATCGTGCTCCCAAGGAATGATCTCTATCTTATGCAAACAGGACGAAACTGAATTGGAACAGATCGATTTACAAATCAGTGCCTGGTACTCAGATTATTTGCCGGCCTCTGCCTCCTCCAGATTTGCCACCAGGGACAAGGACCTGAGGGCACATTTGGAGGAGTACACGCTGGGTATCATCAATACCAAAGAAAGTAAATTTCAAAGGGACAAATTAGCCCATGACAATGGATATGCTTACAAGTGGAATCAAACAACGCCTCCCAAATATACCAAACGCTCTAATTTTGATGTTCCTAAAACTCATACTGAAATGCCTAATATTGTATCTACTTCTGTCTCTCTCTCTCACCCAGTACATCAACCACTTACCATGATTTTTCTCAAGACAGAATTCCTAAGAAGAGGAAAGGCGACCGCACTGCGGCATCTCTGGACTCACTGCACCGTACCTCCGGTCCCTCAGGTAGTCGTAAATCACAACCGGTTTGTAACGTACCTCTTAATACGCACTCGTCTACCCCACTCTGGACTTGGACCCCAGTGGACTTGGTGTTGAGTTATTCACTTTACAGTCAACACTGAGGACAAGGGGGCACTCTTTACGTCTAGAGGAAAAGAGATTTCACCTCCAAATACGGAAAGGTTTTTTCACAGTAAGAGCTGTAAAAATGTGGAACAGACTCCCTCCAGGCGTGGTTCTGGCCAGCTCAGTAGATTGCTTTAAGAAAGGTCTGGATACTTTCCTAAATGTACATAAAATAACTAAGTACTAAGATTTGTAGGTAAAGTTGATCCGGGGAAAATCCGATTGCCTCTCGGGGGATCAGGAAGGAATTTTTTCCCCTGCTGTAGCAAATTGGATCTCATGCTCTGCTGGGGTTTTTCGCCTTCCTCTGGATCAACTGTGGGTATGGAGTTGGGTGTATGGGATTGTACTGTGTTTTTTATTTTGTTTGTTTATTTTTTGTGGTTGAACTGGATGGACTTGTGTCTTTTTTCAACCTGACTAACTATGTAACTATGGTAGATCCTCTACCACTGCCACCACCTCAAATTCTTCACTTTTACTGTCTATTGGAGCCAATCCGTCTATCCCCTCCGCTCTATCTTCGTCTCTTATCCGTCGGGTAAGCGAACCCTCAATCTCTACTATGTTTCCAGCTAGTGCACAGCACATTGACCCTTAAAATAGCCCCTATTTTTTTAGGGAAAAGCCAAGAACACAACTTGACTCCCACTCCTCGAGTTCCCAATCAGGAACCATAGGATTAGAGGTAATCAATCTCTCCTCCGAACCTCTAACTGCGGAGCAGGTTCATGTTCTCAGTCTTGGTCTAACCTTTTGTCCTTCAGCAGACATGGACAGATTTCAATTAAGGATACACATCTGTTTGCCAGACGCCTTTTATTCAAGGTACTGTATGACAAGCCTCAAACGATCTGACCATGTTGATTTCTCCCTCATGGGATTATACAAACCTGGAACTACAGGCCATAGATGACCTGATGTGTCTTTGGGAGGAGGGTAACACCAGCAACGACACCATACCCATGTCCACAGGGGTTGTCGTCCCGAGTATCACTTCCCCCTCCCCCGCTTCGTATAAACCTAAGTCTCGGGCTTTCCCTTCCTTACAAACCTATACCGATCTTTGGGCCTTTGTTCAGCAGGTGACAAATTAAATAAAAAAATATGGATCTGGCCAATAGGAGCGATAAGAATCTGTCCCCTGCTCTACTTAGGGCTCTGTCTGACCTACAAAATCACTCAAACCTGATTATAAAGCCAGCCGATAAGGGCGGAAACGTTGTCGTCATGGATGTTGGGGCATATGAATCTATGTGCCTTGACAACAAGGATTGGTACAGACCCATTTCAAGAACACTAATTGACATACTCTTTGGAAAAATTTGTCAATCTAATTTTTGGAGCCTGCCAGAGGTGCATTATCGATTTGAGCACTTGGAATATTTTAAATGTCAAGGAGTCTAGAATTCCTACTTTCTACGCGCTCCCCAAAGTACACAAGTCTCTTGAACATCCTCCATGACGACCCATCGTCTCTGGATGTCAGGGTCTAACTGAGAATGCCAGTGCTTTAATAGACAGGTATCTGCTCCCCCATGTAATTTCCCTTCCCGCCTATGTGAAGGACACAATGCGAGAGGCTTGGAGGCCATTTCTATTGAGCTTAAAGCACGCAGTATCACCTTTGATTCATACAATGATTTTGTTCTAAAGTTATTGGAATTTATTTTGACCAGGAGCGTGTTCAAGTTCGGCTCCTCCCACTTCAAGATGCAGGGAGTAGCTATGGGGACCAAATGTGCCCCTAGCTATGCAAACCTGTATCTGGGGGGGGGGGGGGGGTGGGAGATTTTTTTGGACCCACACCTGTCTAATCTGCTTTCGAATGTCATAGCATGGCAGAGATATATAGACGATATTCTCATATTTTGGTCTGGCACCAGGGATGAGCTCACACAGTTAATGGAATCACTGGCAATTAACTCCTACAATATTAGGTTCACTATGGAGTGCAGCCAGTCCGCTGTGAGTTTCTTGGATCTGCGGATCCATGTTGATCCAGATGGCTGTCTACACTTTATATCGTAAGCCCTCAGCGGGCAATACTATCCTCTATGCGACTAGCGCACATCCTGAACCCCTTCTAGACAGTGTCCCATACAGTCAGTTTCTCAGACTCAAGAGAATCTGTACTAGGGACTCAGATTTTCATACCGCAGCAAATGAATTGTACTGGGACGAAGTCAGCAAATGACGAAACGCGTCAGGGCGTGGCCAACATCGGACGATCTAGAGACTGTACACCCTGGGGATCAGGAACAAAGGAGTGAGCCTGAGCGCCAAAATCTGCCTCATCCAGGAAGGGAAAAAGGCACAGTACTATTACACGCTTATTTTCTTTGTATTGTGGCACGCATATTTTAAAGGGGACCTGTGGGTTTGCAATAAACTTTTAAAAAACGGTAAAACACTATCCAAGTTGATTCCTTTTTATATGTACACGAGCAAGATACATACAAGCAGAGTGGTGGAGTGTGCAAGACTGATGACAGAGGCTGTTGTGTATCCCATGCTGTTTTTTACTCTTGATCTGGTGAGTGCATCCCCATAAGGGGATAGTATCCCCCCACGTGGTGAAACATAGCCCCCCTGGTGATAAGAAGCACATATTAAGGAAGACACTGTTCACGGCTGATGTCCATCTGCACCATTATTTTGATACCTATGTCAATATAGAACTGTATTCAGAACTCACGTTTTGACTACCAAGCGCTGCTACAGTATACATTGAACTGTTTTGACTTTTCGGTCATTCTAATTGCATTTTTTTGTTTACTGTCATTTTGACATTATCTTTCTTTAAGCGGCTGCTTATTCTTGTATCCATTTGTCCACATTCCTTGTGCATCATTCATCTTAATTGCCACCTCCTGTTCGCTGAGCAGTGCTTTATTTGAAGGAAGGGCGTTTTTTCATGCACTTTACATACAGGTTGACTGGAAATAGTCTACCCAAGACAGGCCGATCAACAGCTGAAGGGACACTACGTCTCTGCCCCCATAAGTTTATCTATTTTCCCGTAGAAATATGCAGCTTGCATCCCAATACGCTGTACAGTACACGTGATGTACAGTAGTGTACAACCTGCAGATACTGTAAGCAAGGGTTTGAATCTAAATCTGATACCTTCTGGCTTTTAAAAGAATCATGGCTTGTTGGGAGACAGGCGTCTGGGAGACAGGTGTCTTGGAGGTGCACCTACATTTGGAAAATGTGTGAATCTTGTTCCCAACAGCCATTGTTCATCTATCTTACAAACCAAGTTCTGGCGCCATCATGTCTGACACCGTGACAACGTTTCCCTTCAAATACTGTACCTCTACTGGGCTCAGCATCCTATTTTAACAGTTCCCATTGCTCTACAGTATCTGCCCGGATTTGTACTTGCTGTACTGTACTGCTTTTAGTTGTGAATCCGAAATGATTTCCCAGGACATAAGCAGACGAATGCGGGAGAGACGTCTTGCCGGGCATAGCTTGAAACAGATCCAGTCATGGTTGCTGACGTGGGATATATACAAGCATCTCTAAGGCTGGGTTCACACTTGTCCGACAAAGGGTCCTACATTGGGAGCCTCATGTAGCATGACGTGTGAAAATCAATGTTTCCCTATAAGAGCTGTCTTAACTGGTCCTACACAAGTCGGTCCGACTTTGAAAATGCTCCCTGTACTACTTTTGGTCCTACATTGATCCTACTTCAACCCATTGAATATCATTGAAGTCGGACCAAAGTAGTATCCTGTTCATGAAAGTAGGATGGATGTAGGACCAATGAAGGATAAATGTAGGACCAATGTAGCAGAGCAAAGTAGGATGAAAGTAGTGTAGTAGTGTGAACCCAGCCTAAAAGTCTTGCAATATCACGCCAGTGGCAAGGCACATCCAACAAAACGTGCCATCAAAGTACATCTGGATAAGTAAGTACAGTACTGTACCAATCTGTCCGTCATTTATTTTCCAACTACAAGTATCAGAATCCATAGCGCACTGACATGCACAGTTGAATTGTTCTGTTCCCTCTGCCCATGCAGGGAGTGGGGGCACTGTGGCAGAGCGTTGCTTTGTTCTTTTTTTTAAAAAAAACATGAATTCAAGAAAACCAGCCTGACCACCCCTCTTTTTTCTGCAGAGTTCTGTCTGTGCATTATGTGACAGGAAGTCAGGTAAATCTGTGGGTGTTGTCACTGAGGGGACATACATTTCTGCCTTGTTGAGGCTGGGTCTACACTACTTTCATCCTACTTTGCTCTGCTACATCGGTCCTACATTTATCCTACATTGGTCCTACATCCATCCTACTTTCATGTACAGGATACTACTTTGGTCCGACTTCAATGATATTCAATGGGTTGAAGTAGGATCAATGTAGGACCAAAAGTAGTACAGGGAGCATTTTCAAAGTCGGGCCGACTTGTGTAGGACCAGTTAAGACCGCTCTCACAGGGAAACATTGATTTTCACACGTCATGCTACATGAGGCTCCCAATGTAGGACCGTTTGTCGGACAAGTGTAAACCCAGCCTTAGACGATACACAGATTGTTATCGGGCGTCGGCTACACATGTAGCCAGAGGAAGGCTAAAGGCCGTTGCAGAACTTCAGCTGTTCAGAATGAAGCAATCAAGGCCTTTATAAGTAGCCAGAGGGTTACCACTTGGTTGCTGCATCACTCCTAAGGCTGTGTGAGTAGGAGAGCAGTGCCAGATAGTCTCCTGATGAGGTGAGGAGACCATTTCCTGTGTTAAAAATATCAAAAGACTACTGTTTGTGCTGTATGTCCAGCATTGTCTGCCCAGCGCTAGGCTGAGTCAGACTCCTTAGATAGGTTCCTGTGTGGAAGGTAGATGCCCACTAGGATTTATTTTAGGTTCCTATGTGGAAGGTAGACGCCCAGAGTGGCTAGGATTTATTTTAGGTTCCTGTGTGGAAGGTAGACGCCCAGAGTGGCTAGGATTTATTTTAGTTTTGATTTTGTTTATGTTTGGATGCTTGCAATTATTTTCCAGCAAGATGGAAAAATAAACCAAAAACTTTATTTTTCAACTGTCTTCGACTGCCAGTCTGTATAAAATCAGTGTGTGGTGAACCCAAGCAAGGGGTCACACACCCCGCTACCGAGCTAACCCCTCACAATATTGACACATTGATGTGTGAGGATGATGAACGGACTGCTGCACAAGTACAAGGTTGCTGCTGTCTGAACATGAGATTAGCGTGTGTAAAGGACTTGTTCTCAATGTCCGTCGGGCTTTAGGTTGGCAGTGGCGTCGAACTAAGTATGAATATTTTAATATTTATTATAACTAATTTATAATCCGTTACCCCACTTACTGTACAGTAGATTTTTACAAGTGATTTAAAAAAAAATATGACAATCCTCTGTATTTACTGTACTGTACATTGTTACCATAGGTTTTCGCCAATGACGAGAAATAAACAAGCAGAAACGGGTGGCGCACGCCAAGCTCTGGCTGGAAACATGTGAAAATTTCCATCATATGCTTTTCACCGATGAATCCACAATTTCGCTTGTAAGATTCAATACAATGGCTTTCTGCAAAAAAAGGACACCTGTCTAATAAGCCGCAGCCAAAACATCCCATTAAAATCCATGTGTGGGGTGGCATCTCAAAGTTTGGACCTGGACCATTGGTGATATTTGAAGGTACAGTGCAGTACTATACAGCAGCCACAACCTGATTGCTGTACAACTCCCTTAATCTTTTAATTCGATTGCTTTAATGTCGTGCATCTTCTGTTCTCACAGGTATTATGGACACTGCATTTTTCAAAGAACATATAGTCACCAACGCGCCAATTCCATACATAAAGCAAGTATACCCAGACGGATGCCGTGTAATAATGGATAATGATCCGAAACATTCCTGTGCTGCGCCATTTATGACCAGTAATGGGGTTAACTGGTGTTGAACACCCCCAGAGTAAGATTTTTTTTTTTGTTTTTGTTTTTTTATTCATTTTAGTCCATTTGTTTTGACATTTTGAACATTTGGTCTCCGTGTTTCATTTCCCACTTTTAAATATTTAAGCAATATTTATTACAAATCCTTATTGATGAGAATTACATACAAAAAAACATATACAGTACTGTACTGTGTAGCAAGGGATAGACGTGCAACGGTTAGGTTGCAAAGTGCATTAACAGTTCTAAACATACTGTATTGTACATGTCATGTGCTTACTGTATATACAGTAGTGAACCATCCCCAAAACACAGTGATGAGGACTCATTAATCAATTTCCTGATAAACTCAGGGTTACCCATACTGCCGGATGATTTCAAATCTCTATGAGTGAGAAAATGCAATTCATAGACAAAATAAATTCCGCATCCTCACCTTCCAACGTTCAACGGCCAAGAAGATGGCTGCCGTATGAGCAGCAGCCTTTATTTTTAGCACACAAGCACAAAATGCATTTTCATTGGTTCACATTAAACAGAAACACCCATTTCACCCACCCCCTTGAGTCTTTTATTGGCCAGTTCATAGAAGGGCCTCTTCATATAGCTCAAAATCAGTTCATGTTACAAAGCTTAAGTTCCTTCCGACGTCACGAATCCCTTTTTGGTGGGCTGAAGACAGGATGTGGCAGAGTCACAGTTTCCTCTTGAAGCTATCAGGAATGCCGTGGGGGGCTGGATAGAGACACACATGTAATGGAGGATAGCAACATCTGTTCTGTATAATGCTGGGTTCATAACTTTAGGACAAAATCTGAAGAATTATCTCAAGGAAAATATACACTTCATTTCAGTGGTTCTAATCATAACACAAAAATATTCATTTTATTTCACATGAAATGTTACCATCAATGCTTTAACCTATGTTCAGCTTTAGTTTTCACCTTCTACAATATTTGGCATGTACCCTTAAGCAGTCTGGCTCTTGCTATTGTAGAGTGTTTTTAAAGGATAAAACATATAATGGCTTTATAAGGAGAAGCTTGTTCCATCACAACAGTACTGTACTTTACTGTAAGAGCCGGTTCACACTGGGGCGACTTGCGATCCGACTTCATGTCGCTTCAAGTCGTCCCAAGTCGCGTTGTAGAGAAAAACAATGCAAGTGAATGGGAGCGGTGTTAATACACACGACTCAAGGCGATCCGACTTCAGAAAAGGTTCCTGTACGACTTTAATCCAACTTGTAGGCGATTTGTACCCATTGATTTCAATGGAAGTCGCCTCCAAGTCGGATCTCCGTCTTAACTGAAGCGACTTTCCAGGAAGATAACATACATTTCTCAGGCAAACCTCTCCCAGAGCTGATTGTTGTTTTATTGGCCACTGGAAAGTCTCCTGTCCTGGAGACGACTTCAAGTCGTGTTGTAAATCGCCCCAGATCGCCCTGTGGTTCATGTTCAAGTCGTGTCGGAGTCGCCTCTGAAAGTCGTGCTGGAAGTCGTGTCGCCCTAGTGTGAACCGACTCTAATGCCGCATACAGACGGTCGTTTTTTGTGATGAAAAAAAATGACGTTTTTGAAAATGTCATTTAAAATGATAGTGTGTGGGGAAAATGTCGTTTTATGTCTTCAGAAAAACGACCAAAAAAAAATTCGAACATGCTCAAATTTTTTGTGTCGTTTTTCAAAATGTCATTTTTTGTGTCAATGAAAATGATAGTGTGTGGGCAAAACGACATTTTTAAACCCGCACATGCCCAGAAGCAAGTTATGAGACGGGAGGTAAAACTACCATTCATAATGGAGTAAGCACATTCATCACGCTGTAACAGACAAAAAAGCACGAATCATCTTTTACTAACAAGTAACCAGCTAAAAGCAGCCTCAGGGCGAATAGAACTTCCCCTTTAGAGTGCCGTCACTTTGTTCATCATTTTTCAAAATGATGGTGTGTATGCTACATCGTTTTTGAAAATGAAGTTTCAAAAATGTCGTTTTTTTTCATCACTTCAAACGTAATTTTTTTTTTCATCACAAAAAACGATCGTCTGTATGCGGCATAAGAGTACAACGACACGTGCAACACTTAATTATTAACAAACATGCTCAGTAATTGTCCACTTTTGACACTGTACAAAGATTGCACTTTTAACCTTTTTGCTTATGTACTGTACTTAACGTACTGTATGCTCACTGTGTTTACAGATCGCCGGATATTAACCCCATTGAGATGGTGTGGGCACATCTGAAGGGGTACCTCAAAAGGGTACACAAACAAGGCGGAGCTGATTGATGGGATTCTAAAGTTTTGGAGAGACATTCTGACCAAATCTGCTGTGACACAATTGCCATTGGTCAAAGTTGAAATAAAGACACTTGAGTTGCAATGTTAAATAATACAGTAGCATGTACAGTAGTTAATTTGCTGTGGACACTGCAGAAATAAATATACATGATATATATATATATGAAAAAACTATTGCTTTTTTGTTTGTTTAAACTACAGTAAAGTACTGTAGAATATTGTGCACTGTACTGTACCATTTTTCTGTGCTGTTGGATGGTGTGGGTGAGAGGAGGGACACCTTTCAGTGCTACAGTAGACAACCTTGTGGCCTGACGACAGTAACAGAATCTTTTTTTCACAGCTCTGGCTCAGCAAGCTTAAAGCGGGAGTTCACCCGAAAAAAAAAAAAAATTTTCACATTAGATTCAGGCTCATTTTGTGAAGGAGAATCTGGTGTTTTTTTTAAAAACGAAGCAGTACTTACCGTTTTAGAGAGCGATCTTCTCCGCCGCTTCCGGGTATGGTCTTCAGGACTGGGCGTTCCTATTTGATTGAAAGTCTTCCTACAGACTTTCGACGGTCGCATCCATCGCGTCACGAGTAGCCGTAAGAAGACTAACGTCGGTGCGGCTCTAAGGGGCGCCTGCACACCGACGTTCGGCTACTTTCGGAAAATTGTGACGCGATAGATGCGACCGTCGGAAGCCTGTCAATCAAATAGGAACGCCCAGTCCCGCAGCCCATACCCGGAAGCGGCGGAGAAGATCGCTCTCTAAAACGGTATGTACTGCTTCGTTTTTAAAAAAAACACCCGATTCCCCTTCACAAAATGAGCCTCAATCTAAAGTTAAAAATTTACATTTCCGGGTGAACCTCCACTTTAAATTACAGCTCCCCTCCCCGCACTCTGTTCACATTGCAACCTTGAGAGCCGAGGAGGAAAGAGAATTGGCGCCATGGGCGGTGCCTGTAAACTGGCCCAAAACCCCAACTGGCAGAGTTGTTAGGGGTGGGGGAGTGGGTGTTTCAAATTATTGTACAGTACTATACAGTGTTTCCTACTGTCCATTACAGTATGTCTATGGTACTGTACTTTTAATGTTGTCTTTCTACAGCACCATATAGTATGTATCTATTGCTGGTGCAACCAACACTGTATGTAATTCCAGTACTGCAAATAAACCAGCCTATACAAATGACCATGTGGTTGTCATCATCCCTCACACATCCCGCTTCCATCAATAGGGGGTTTCCTTTCCGTCATTACCTAACATGTGACGCATCTTACAGCTGATGCGGACACACGTCAGACATCAACCAATCAGGGTTGTAGTTATGCTACATAAGAACGCGGGGGAATTTCAATGGCGCCATTCTCTCTCCTCAGCACTTGCGAGGAGCATCGAACAGATCCTTCCACGGCACCCCCAAGAAGGTGCCCTCCGCCCAAGATCCCTTTGCTGGAAGTCCTTTTTGTTCATATACTCTGAGGTTTTTTCACCTTTCCCACTTTATGGCTTACTCTCTGCTAGTGGATGCATTTCTTTTAAAGTGGAGTTCCGGCCACAATTTCACTTTTTAAATATAAATACACCTGTAATACACAAGCTTAATGTATTCTAGTAAAGTTAGTCTGTAAACTAAGGTCCGTTTTGTTAGGTTGTTACAGCATTTAGACACTTTATAAAATAGAAATTGACTGGGGCCATCTTAAGTGTGGGCATCATGAAGCCAGACTGTATGACTTCCTGGATTTCAGCCTTGCAGATCTCGAACATGCTCAGTGCTGCACAAGCAGTGTCAGATCAGGTTTCAGCACCTGTGCTGTCCAAGTCACATGATTCTTTGAGACTGGGGAGTGCACAGACTCCTGGAAAGTTACACCCACTACATTCCCAGGAGTCTGTGCGGTGTAGGTTAGGAAGCATTAAGCACCTAGGTGCAGGAAGTGGGAAGATTAACTATTCTGCCTAGCAACAACACTTTGAAGGCATCTAAAAAAAAAAAAAATATTTCGTAAAGGACTAATGGCATTTTTTTAAAACTACTGATGTAATGTTATATTTATGATTGGGGGGAGTGGCCGGATGCAGGAGTGTGTGAGTCTGGCAGTGTGAGCGCGTGAGGACATCCACCTCCCCGCTCTCTCCCCCACTATGCAATTAACACCGTGACCATCGAATCTTTCATGTCCGGCTTCTAGTTCCAAGATAGTGCTAAAATAGCACAGTACCTCTCCCGGTGCCCGGGCACGTATCTACCTTTGCTGTGTCTGCGCTGCGGGCTTCGCTCATCGCCCTCCCCGCTGCCTGACGTCTGGCGCCGACGTTGTTCACGTGGTCCTCAGCGGCCCTCAGCGCTCAATTCGATTGGCTGGCTGTGGTTGCAGGAGAGCTGCTGGGAGATTGGAGCCTCGCCGGCCCCCGTGTGTCACGTGTGTGCGCCTGCCGCAAGTGTATGACTGTCCATCAGGGACCCTGGATCCGGGAGTTGTGCCGCATTGAGTGCGGGCGTGGAGGAAACAGGGACCGGGAACGGAGCACCTGACAGCCGGGATCCTGGTGAGGTCTGCATACATGGGAGTGAGTTTCCCCATTTTTTTTTTCTCATTTCAGCACAGCACCGGCCAGGGAGACTCTGCTAGAAGACCCTCAGCTGGTTCATACTCCCAGGTATATAGGACCACATTAAACGGACAAGGTAATACTTGCTTATCCTCATCTCTTTCACTACATTGCAATATTGCAATAAATGAACCTAGGACACGACCTGATACATCTGCTCTAGAATTGCTTGAATTATAATAACTTGCTGGACTTTAATCAACTTGCTCTATCCTACTATACTTTGCTGGGGTGTTCTTTATTTTGCTGGAATTTGATTTACCCCACAGGACTTTGCGGACTTTGCCTTGCTTGGCTTGGCTTTACTCAGTCTTTTTGCTTCTCTGAATCAGCTGCTGCTATATTGTCTCTTGTCTTGGTGATTGGTTAGCTGAGACAGGGATAGTAATAGTATACTTGGGTCGTATGTGTAACTGCGCTACATCATACATAAAATTACCGAATTAAAAGGAAAAAAAAAATGTAATTGTCCGTATGTTTACCATGTCCAAAAGTACATCTTGTGCAGACGGGGCCCCTGTCACAAGATCCACCAAGGACAAAGATAAGGATTTGGGTGTACGTTTAATAAACCGTGATAAGCGGAGATCATGATGATCACGGCTGATCACGGCTTATCACAGAGCATTGCCGGTTTAATAAACTCTGATAAGGAGCAGAGAACACATTCTTCACTTCACATCACATCACATGGATGTTTTGTCACAAACGGCCAGTTTAATAAACCGTGATCTGAAGATTTCACAGCTCTTCACCTGAAATATCTCCCTTCCAGATTCACCAGCTCAGAGGTGGAGAATCTGGGAGAGAAGCTGGTGTGATAAGAGGAAGAAGACTTTTTTGTTCCTAATTTCAACACCAGTGGGTTAAAAATGAATATTAACAACAATATACGTGTGTGTGTGTGTATATATATATACACACATACAGTATCTATATAACACACACACATATCGTATTTATCGCCGTATACGCGCACTTTTTTTCCATTAAAATCAGGGCAAAATTGTGGGTGCGCGATATACGCCGATACTTGCTTCCTGTGTTTGAACTTTGCCGCCGATCCCTGCTTCCCGTGCTGTGTTTGAACCCTGCCGCAGACATATACCGAGCGCAGTATACTCGGGTACAGTCGGCCAGGCTCGGCTCCCTTCTAGGTTATGCGAGAGGAGCCGAGCGTGCCCGAGTGTACTGCGCTTGGTATATGTCGGCGGCGTTCAAACACAGCGCGGGAAGCAGGGATCGGCTAAGAGACAGCGCAGGAGCAGCGGGGAGGACACCACGAAGGTCGCAGACGGACATCAGACCGGACAAGGCCGCCGATGGACGCCAGGCAAGACACCAAAACTGTAAGTAATAAAAAATAAATAAAATTCAGGAATTTCACGTCCAGAGTAGGGGTGCGCGCTATACGCGGGTGCGCACAATAGGCTGATAAATACGGTATATATATATATATATACACACACACACACACACACACACACAGTATATATATATATATATATATACACACACATATACTGTGTGTGTATGTATGTATATATATATATATATATATATATATATATATATATATATATATATATATATATATATATATATATATATATATATATGTTATCACATGTCTGAAAACATTAATTACATGTTCTTTTAAATGTTAGTTTCACTGTTTGAATTCGGCTGCACCGTAATCTCACAATATCTCACGAGATTACAGGCAGTCCACCCAGTTTTACACAGATCTCGGCTGTTTTCAGAGAAAAAACTTCACCTCTGTTCACCATCTGAGAACTGAAGTTCTCAGTTTATTAAACCGGCTGCAGAGGAGATAATTCTCCTAATGAGAACTGCCGTGAAGTGCTGTGAACTGAACGGAGAAAAAACTTCACCGTTTATTAAACGGACACCAAAGAGAGAGGCAGCCAAGCAGCGGCGGCTAAACTGGACCGTTTTTTCCATCCCCCAAAATCTAATACTCACTCCCCAGGTAAGGGGGGGACCGCACCGGCCGCAGTGCACCCCAAGGGGGCACCAGCTCCAACAGCTGATAGGCGCAGTTTGGGGTCAGGATCAACAGTACCCTCTAAGACATCTAATGCAGCTAATCCATCCGGCCCTAAAACTCAATTTAATAAAGGCCCTGGTGGGGGGAGAAGCGAGAGTGGGGCAATAGCAGCTGAAGAGACCACCCCAGGAGCCAACGTAAATAATGATCTGGATTTACCCCAGGAGTCTATATTAAAAGATGCTAAGTCTCATAAAATAATTATGGCAACTGGCGCAAGAGTCAGCGAGGGTGAACCCACATTGAAAGACCTCTTGTATGCCATAAACGCATGCAAGGACTCAATAACTGGTTTAGAGACTCAGTTGAATGGCATTAAGGAGGACCTAAGCTCAATGGGGGACAAACTGAGCAAGACCATGGAAAGAACCACCATCTTAGAAGAAAGATTAAGCACAGTTGAGGATGATTTGTTCCCGCTTAAGCAAGAAATTTTAGAGTTAAAGAAACAAATGGACATGCAAGGGGCCAAGATTGATGACTTGGAAAACAGAAGTCGTAGAAACAATGTTCGTATTATCGACTATCCGGAGAGAAGCGAGGGCACTAATCCTATTGAATTCCTTGAGGGCTGGTTGAGGGAGACTTTTGGGGCCACAACTTTTTCATCTTTTTTTGGCATCGAACGTGCCCACCGAGTCCCCTTTAAACCACGCCCGCCTAGTGAGTGCCCTAGACTATGCGATATTTGGCGCAGACGTTATCCGTTTGAACGCCAATATTCCTGTTTTTCAAAGACTCATCATACTTTATCTAGAATAGATATGGCGTTGGGTAACGACGAGGCAGTAACACTGGTATCTAACATAGAATATGGCCCAAGAGGAATCTCTGATCACTCGCCGATTGAGTTGACAATAAAAACCAGGGGTAAATGGTACCCCAACGAATGAAAAATTAGTCCTCACTGGCTCGAGCTAATCAGCGAACATAGTACGGTGATATCTGCTCTTAAAGATTTTTTACAGATAAACGTGGGAACTGCCTCAGTGGGGGTGGTATGGGACACCCTAAAAGCTCACCTACGAGGTCTCCTGATTCAAAAGATAGCAGGGATTAAGAGGAGGGATAGGGAAGGAGAGAGCATGATAAGGAGTCAGCTGCTACAGGCAGAGAAGAGATATGTTGAGGCCCCAACCCCGCATAGTTTAAAAGAGTGGTTAGAAAAACAACAGATATATAAAATTACTATATTAAAAAAAACAGAGGGAAAACGAATATCTCAGAGACAGAATCAGTTTGGAGAGGGAGAGCGAGTGGGGCGCCTATTATCCCTGCTTATCAGAACCAATTCCCCCCCATCCACTGTCACAGCAGTCACGTTAGCAAGAGGGGTAATTTCCACCGACAAAACGGTGATATTAAACACTTTCAGAGAATTCTATGTATCCCTGTATAGTTCTAAGAGAAGGGAGGGGACCGAAGGGCCGGGAAATTTTTTCCTGGGAATGTCCGTCCCGGCACTGTCGGAGGAAGATAACATTGATATGGAGGCTCCAATTACTATATCGGAACTAAAACAGGCAGTAGCGGGGATGTCAACTCAAAAGTCACCTGGTCCAGATGGGTTGCCCATAGAGATCTATAAAAGATACGGGGATATTTTGTTACCAGAACTTCTTAACACACTAAATTGGGCACTGATTCATGGCGCACTCCCAACATCCATGTTAGAAGCCACTATTATTGTCCTACATAAAGAGGGGAAGGATCCAAATGAGGTTTTTATTTTTTGCGCTATAAACAAAAATAGAGCGACAATTTTGAAAAAAATGCAATATTTTTTACTTTTTGCTATAATAAATATCCCCCAAAAACATATCATTTTTTTTCCTCAGTTTAGGCCGATACGTATTCTTCTACCTATTTTTTGTAAAAAAAAAAAAAAAAACAACGCAATAATCGTTTATCGATTGGTTTGCGCAACATTTATAGCGTTTACAAAATAGGGGATAGTTTTATTGCATTTTTATTTATTTTACTACTAATGGCGGCGATCAGCGATTTTTTTCATGACTGCGACATTATGGCGGACACTTCGGACAATTTTGACAAATTTTTGGGACCATTGTCATTTTCACAGCAAAAAATGCATTTTAAATGCATTGTTTATTGTGAAAATGACAGTTGCAGTTTGGGAGTTAACCACAGGGGGCGCTGTAGGAGTTAGGGTTCACCTAGTGTGTGTTTACAACTGTAGAAGGGTGTGGCTGTAGGTCTGACGTCATCGATCGAGTCTCCCTATAAAGGGGATGACACGATCGATACGCCGCCACAGTGAAGCATGGGGAAGCCGTGTTTACACACAGCTCTCCCCGTTCTTCAGCTCCGGGGAGCGATCGCCGCACTCGAGCGGCGATCGGGTACGCTTGACCCGCGGTCCCGGAGCTTTGGACCGGGTCACGGGAGCGCGCCCGCGACCCACGGCTGGGTACAAGTACAGGACGTATATATACGTTGATGTGCCCAGCCGTGCCATTCTGTCGACGTATATGTGCAGGAGGCGGTCCTTAAGTGGTTAAACGCCATTTTAAGATAGTGTGGCGATTTTATTTGGATTACGGATCGGCTCGGGACTCTTGGTCAGCGGTGTGGAGGCTAGATCAGGTGCAGAATGGAGACACAGTTATAGGCACTATGAAGTGAGTTATATTGCATTCGTTTGAACATGTATAATATTGGATATAGTTTCATTGTCTATTTTTCAATCAGTTCAGAAACGCGTCGGATCAGCCTATCTTCTATAGTTCACCCCCCGGGGTGTGAATCTTTTGTTGCAATATGGCATAGTGTCAATCTGTTATTCATATGTCCTTAAATCTGTTTTTCTTTTCACAATATTATTTTGTATTTCAATGTAATTTTTGTACTTTTTCTAAGCATATGTATTAAAATATATTTTTTAAAATTTTTGAATTTATTTTTTTTGTTGCCCACATGATCCCAACCCTAGAGGTCTTCGCATTACGTAATTCATGTACTGTGCAGTACACGGTCGCTGAATGTGCAGATCGCCGGATATGATCCCCTTTAAGATGGTGTGGTGCAGTACTACTGTAAGCTACAGTACTGAACCTGCTGTCGGGTGGAAAACCTTACACCAAATACTGTACACATTAAACATAAATAAAAAAGGATACTCAAAAGTACAGGTATCTTTAACTACTTAACCCCCGGACCATATTGCTACCCAAAGACCAGAGTACTTTTTGCGATTCGGGACTGCGTCGCTTTAACAGACAATTGCGCGCTCGTGCGACGTGGCTCCCAAACAAAATTGGCGTCCTTTTTTTCCCACAAATAGAGCTTTCTTTTGGTGGTATTTGATCACCTCTGCGGTTTTTATTTTTTGCGCTATAAACAAAAATAGAGCGAAAATTTTGAAAAAAATGAATATTTTTTACTTTTTGCCATAATAAATATCCCCCAAAAATATATAAAAAAACATTTTTTTTCCTCAGTTTAGGCCGATACATATTCTTCTACATATTTTTTGTAAAAAAAAAAATCGGAATAAGCGTTTATTGATTGGTTTGCGCAAAAGTTATAGCGTTTACAAAATAGGGGGTATTTTGTTATTTTTATTAATATCTTTTTTTTAGTAGTAATGGCGGCGATCAGCGTTTTTTTTTCGGTACTGCGACGTTATGGCGGACACTTTTGACACATTTTTGGGACCATTGGCATTTTTATACCGATCAGTGCTATAAAAATGCATTGGATTGCTATAAAAATGCCACTGGCAGTGAAGGGGTTAAGTATGTCCCTGGGTGTGTTCTTACTGTGGGGGGGGTGTGGCCTCACTAGGGGAAACACTGATCCTCTGTTCATACATTGTATGAACAGAAGATCAGCGTTTCCCCTGCTGACAGGACCGGGAGCTGTGTGTTTACACACACAGCTCCTGGTCCCCGCTCTGTAACGAGCGATCGCGTGTGCCCGGCGGCGATCGTGCCCGCCGGGCACGGGAGTCGGGGGAGAGCGGGCGGCGCGCCCCTAGTGGCGGCTCAAAGAGCCGACGTAGAATGACGTGGTCTCGCCCAGGAGAGCCGACCTGCCGCCGTAGAATGACGGCGGCTGGTCGGCTAGTGGTTAAAATGTAGCTTTTACTTGCTTATTTTGTTAGAATACAAAATAATACAATTACTATACAAAAAAAATCAGTCCATAATGAAATCTGTCTAATAAATAAATTAGAACACAAAATAGACAATTTTACACACCACCACCCCAAAAAAAAAACGCCCTCGACTTTGGGGCGTGCTGGTCAACCGGCTGAATGGTTCCTGTAAGAAAAAAGGTAAGAATACAGTAAATGGGCAAAGTTTAACAAAACCCTGAACAGTATGGACAGTAGAGTACTGTACAGTGCGGTATCTTCCAGTCTAATCAATTACAGTCTGTCTTGTCGCACACTTGGCCATAGACCACCCTCTCCCCTCCCAAAAAAGTGCGCAAACAAATACAGTAAAGTATTTTAAGAGTCACCTGCAAGAGTAATGTACTGTAGCTGCGTCACAGCTTTGCCTCCAAGTACAGTAGTCATAGAGCAAAGACTATGCATGATAATCTAAAACCTTCAATTATTTTTAAAAAACATCGATAACTTCCAGTGGGTGCCCATACGGTTAGCAGAAAAAATGTACAGCATGTACAGTACCAATAGGAGTGCCAGACCAATGATAAGAGACCAAATTGATCTATTGGCTTATGTTTAAACTTCCTTATGCCCCAACTTCATCAGGGTATAAGGAAGTTACTGTACTTGCTAGACCAGGAGAGTTACTACTGTAGCCACCTACTTAATGAACAGTGGTAAATAACCATTTTTTTTATTTTTTAGTATAATATATATATATATATATAAATATTATATATAAAAATATATATATATATATATATATATATATATATATATATATAAAAATATATATATATATATATATATATTTTATATATATATTATATATTATTTATATTTATTTCATTTTGAAACTATAGAAAATCACTACAATAGAGTTTTTTTTTTAATGATCTACAGGTACAGTGGTCTAACAGGAATTCCATCTAAAAATATAGCTATAAAAATCTACTTGAAAAAATATATACCGTATTTATCGGCGTATACCGCGCACTTTTTTGCCCCCGAAAATCAGGGCAAAATCATGGGTGCGCGATATACGCCGATACCGGCGCCAAGTTTGAACCACTGTGCCGGCATATACCGAGCGTAGTACACTCGGGCAGGCTCGGCTCCTCTCGCGGTCACGTCCTGGACGTACAGAACGTGACCGCGAGAGGAGCCGAGCCTGCCCGACTATATCTGAGTGTACTGCGCTCGGTATATGCCGGCGCAGTGGTTCAAACTCAGTGCGGGAAGCGGCGAGGACACCGCAGAAGGACGCCGGACCCGACGAGGAGGATACCGCCGATGGACGCCGGACCCGACGATGGATGCCGCGCAAGACACAAACTATAAGTACTAAAATGTTTTTTTTTTTTACAGGAATGAGGGTCCACTTTAGGGGTGCGCGCTATACGCCTGTCACGTACCTGGTGGAAGAGTCTGGTATGCAGAGGGAGGCCTCCCTTACACCTCTGACTCAAGGCCCCTGATAGTGAAGACAGAAGGCGCAGGAGTGCAGAGTCGCAAGAGAGCCTGGCAAACTTGCTGGTAGAAGAGCTGGACCGGAAACAGGAACAACAGGCTCAACTCAGCAGACTGGAACCAGGACACACAGGGATCATTCAGCAGACTGGGTTTTTTTCCCGTTCCAGGGGGCCCGTAAAATAAACATCCCCTGGGTGGCTGGATATTGAACTTCTCAAAGATCTCTGGATACAAAAGTGGGAAAACCAACATTTCTTTCAATGCATATACTGTATGTGCTGTCTCAGACCTCCAGAATAGAGAATGAGTCTTCCCAATAGGGACATGTATGTACTGTAGGCAGCAATTAAAAAAAATGATAAAAAAGTGTTTCCTAGAACTGTATGACCGCAACAAAAATTAAAAAAAAATTTGGCTAGAGATACCCATTGGAGGACCGCTGAGTGTGAACATGAAAGGTCCTGGCACTATAACTAAAATGGAATTCCACCCACAATAATCCTTACTGTATTGGATAACGGCCCCTCCACCACAAAGACAATGAACAGTTAACTGCATGGCAGAACTACAAAGACCATAATTCATAGCGTTGCTAAATGGCGTCCTGTGCCGGCTGGAGTATTGGATTAGAAAAAAAAAGATTGGCCATGGCTGGGATCGAACCGGGGGCTCAGAGGAGGACTGAACAAAAGCTGACATGCGCACAAAGGTTTTTGTCCAGCGCCACCCCGTGGTTACATGTAGCAACAAGTTTTAAGAATGTATTGATTAACAGCGCAAGCCCATCGCGGATGGTCTCGGGGACATCAATCGCGAGAAGTACAAGCTGCGGCGCCGAGCATCAGCGTGATGGGCTCGTGATAGAAATACATTATCGAGATCACCTGCTGTATGTGGCTTTATGTCGCATCCTCGGCCTGTTTCCCTGACCAGGGTCCCAGCGTCTGGCATTGCACGGAGTCACCCTTGGCCCTGCGCATCACGCCTTTGCTGCCACTGCATTGGACGATGTAAAAGGCATGTATTTTTCTCCTGTAGCCAATATGGACGAATTTATGGTGTTTAAAGCGGGAGTTCACCCATTTAAAAAAAAAAAAAAAATCTCCCCTTAGCTTCCTGCTCGTTCGGTCTAGGGGAATCGGCTATTTATATTAAAATAGGTGCAGTACTTACCCGTTTTCGAGCTGCATCTTCTTCCGTCGCTTCCGGGTATGGGTCTTCGGGAGCCGGCGTTCCTTCTTGAGTGACAGCCTTCCGAGAGGCTTCCGACGGTCGCATCCATCGCGTCACTCGTAGCCGAAAGAAGCCGAACGTCGGTGCGGCTCTATACTGCGCCTGCGCACCGACGTTCGGCTTCTTTCGGAAAATCGTGACGCGATGGATGCGACCGTCGGAAGCCTCTCGGAAACCTGTCAATCAAGAAGGACCGCCCATTCCCGAAGCCCATACCCGGAAGCGACGGAGAGGATGCGTCTCGTAAACGGGTAAGTACTGCACATATTTTTAAATAAATTGCCGATTCCCCTAGTAATAACGAGCAGGAAGCGAAGGGGGAAAAGTGCCCTCTAAGGGTGAACCCCCGCTTTAAGGATGTCACTCTATTCCTGCGTAAAGTCTTTTTCCGTTCACTATATACTCAAACTGCATCAGTTTCCACCATTGTGGAATCCATCAGCATTGATGATCAAAGGGCACTTGACATTTAAAACTCCTTACTCGATGAGAATTGTACTCCAGCAGAGGTACCTCTCACCCTAAAACGACGTGCCAACCTACAAATTAGATCTTTGAAAATGCCCCCATTATCCAAGAACAGATGGCTTAAAAACTGTTCTTGGATATGGTTCAGAGTGATCTGGAAAAAATCGACTGGACCCGCAAGTCCACAGATAACTTAACCACAAGGGAACGTCAGGCCTTAAGGCTCCATTCACACCTAGGCGTTTTTACGCCTGTAGCGCGACGTGCACAAACGCCAGAGGGACGAAAAGTAATGAAAGGCAATGGGGATGGTTCACATCTGAACGCCTAAACGCCTGTAGCCTGTAGCTCAAAAAAGTTCCGGACCCTTTTTTGTCGCTCCTATGCGCGTATTTGAGCGTTTTTTTTTTACAT
Organism: Rana temporaria; assembly: GCF_905171775.1. Classification (NCBI taxonomy): domain Eukaryota; kingdom Metazoa; phylum Chordata; class Amphibia; order Anura; family Ranidae; genus Rana; species Rana temporaria. The sequence continues at coordinate 8,429,296 of NC_053489.1, read as the reverse complement.
TGAAGTCAATGTAAAACGCCTGATACGCGCGTATTGCGCGTAAACACGCGCTTGTACAAGCGTTTTGACGCCTGTGTTGCTGAAATCCAATACAGGAAATGGAAAAAAAAGTACATAATATCATACAGGAAGTCCACAAATCACCATTTTTATTTGTAAAAATACATTGGAGTCCAGCAGCATAGCAGCATGGAGGCTGAATTGGATGAAATCCTTTCTGGCGTGGATGCTGAAAAATTCATCAGCATGGTAAAGCAGCACCCTGTCCTTTATGTCATTAGTCATCCTGCCTACAAGCTGCGAACTGTTCGGAGGAGGGCATGGGACGAGATTGGCACTCAGTTGTACCCGAACTGGGATAGAATAAAGGAGAAGGATAAAAAAGGTAAAGTCTGCAAACAGCAAACTTACCATAGTGAGATAATAGGATAAAAAATTCCTAGGAGAGCAACAAGTGATGTCAGGGATGATCATTTTTCTTATTGGCTAATATGGAAAAAGACAAAGTACAAAAACGTCGAACGCCACTGTGCGTAAACGCGCATATACGCGCGACAAAAACGTCGGTAAAAATCGCCTGTAAAAACGCCTAGGTGTGAATGCAGCCTAAAGGACCTACAAAACAAGAAGATAGTCATCAAGAACAGCGACAAGGGTGGCAATGTGATCATACTGCGACAGGAGCAATATGAACAAGAAGTCAAACGCTTGCTCAGGGATAAAACTACATACCAAAAACTTGATCACAACCCCCTTCTCGCTGTTGTTGCTGAGCTGAACTCTAAGCTTAAGCTGGCGAAAGATGAAGGACTTTTGACCATGAAAGAATTCAATTACTTGGGGATACAAGATTACAACATCCCCACATTCTAGGTTATCCCCAAGGTCCATAAAAATCTTCAGGAACCTCCTGGTCGACCGATCGTATCAGCATGTCAGGGCCCCCTGGAACGAATCGGCAAATATCTTGATCTACTACTCAAAGAAATGGTCACAGACCTTAAATCGTTTGTACAGGACACTCAACATGTCCTGGCAAAACTCAACGATCTCAATGCCAGTAATCAACCTGATGGGGTGCTATTGGTCGGCATTGACGTCGAATCACTATACACATCAATACCCCATACAGTGGGCATTAAGGCCGTTGAAATCTTCATAGAGTCCACCTACCCCACATCAGGACCACAAAATGAATTTATCCTTGACATTCTAGATTTTGCCCTACACAACAATTTCTTCCAATTCCTAAACAAATTGTACCATCAGATCAGGGGGACTTCAATGGGGGCAGCGTGGGCTCCGGCCTCCACCTGCCTCCACCTTGGTCTCTGGGAGATGGAGGATGTATACGCGTCCCCCGATGTACTGCCGCCATGTACTTACCTGGTGGCGGTACATTGACGACGTGTTGATGCTCTGGCAGGGATCTGTTGACCAATTACATCAGTTTATGAGTGATCTCAATAAAAACTAGCGAAATATCCACTTAACGTACACTTTCGATCTTGAAAAATTATCCTTTTTGGATTTACAGATAACTATTGACAAGGGCAAAATCAATACTTGTACTTTTCGCAAACAAACTGCAGCGAACACCCTGCTTTACGCCACGAGCCAACATCCACACTGGCTAAAGAATGGCATCCCCCGTCGGACAGTTTTTACGCATAAAGAGAAATTGCTCTAATGCAGAAGACTACCGACGGGAAAGCCAGGAACTGTATATACGATTTCGTGAACGAGGTGATTCACATAACCAAATCAAAAAGGCCAAGAAGCGAGCCGCAATACGTGATTGGCTCGACCTGTTGACCAAAAAAAGATCTGTCGAAAAGTTTCCCCAGGATTCGACCAAACCAATAAAACTCATCACCTCATTTGGATCACAATGGGAATTGGTTCGCTCCATCCTGGACAAACACTGGGCTATTTTAACCAAAACACCATCTTTGGCCACTATAGTTGGTGACTCACCTAAATTAGTGGCACGTCGTGCCAGGAGTATTGGCGATATGCTGATAAAGTCGGAATTTATACGTGAACCTGACACCACTTGGCTATCAAACTACCCCAGAACTCTTGGGATGTATCCATGCAACAAGTGCCAGATCTGCCCCTACGTCCACCGAACCTCCACATTCACTGATGCCCTAGAAAACGAATCCTATGAGATCAGAGACTTGATTAATTGCTTATCCACACGTATAATCTACGTCATCACTTGTCCATGCCCAAAAATTTACGCTCACTCAAAATTCGAATAGGGGAACACCTCAGGGAAATTAATGAAAAAGAAAAAAACCCTGAAAAAACGTTAGCAAAACATTTTGCACAGTATCATAACAGGTGTTCAGAGGGCCTGACCGTTAAAGGCATATATGCCCTAAAGTTACCCACAAGACGCGGCGATTTTGACCGCATTCTCCTTCAAAAGGAGAAATGGTGGGTGTACCGCTTAACCACTTCCCGACCTCCTCATGTACATTTACGTTGGCAGAATGGCACGGACAGGCACAATCACGTACCTGTACGTGCCTGCCTAGACGTGGGTGGGGGGTCCGATCGGGACCCCCCCGATACATGCGGAGGTCGGGTCCGCTCGGGGAGCGATCCGGGACGACGGCGCAGGCTATTTGTTTATAGCCGCTCCGTCGCGATCGCTCCCCGGAACTGAAGAACGGGGAGAGCCGTATGTAAACACGGCTTCCCCGTGCTTCACTATGGCGGCGCATCGATCGAGTGATCCCTTTTATAGGGAAGACTCGATCGATGGTGTCAGTCCTACAGCCACACCCCCCTACACTAGTAAGAAACATACACAGTGATCCCTAAATGTTACAGCGCCCCCTGTGTTTAACTCCCAAACTGCAACTGCCATTTTCACAATAAACAATGCAATTTAAATGTATTTTTTGCTGTGAAAATGACAATGGTCCCAAAAATGTGTCAAAATTGTCCGAAGTGTCCGCCATAATGTCGCAGTCACGAAAAAAAATCGATGATTGCCCGCCATTACTAGTAAAAAAAATAAAAAAAATAAAAATGCAAAAAAACTATCCCCTATTTTGTAAACGCTATAAATTTTGCGCAAACCAACCGATTAACGCTTATTGCGATTTTTTTACCAAAAATAGGTAGAAGAATACGTATCGGCCTAAACTGAGGGGAAAAAAAATTATATATGTTTTTGGGGGATATTTATTATAGCAAAAAGTAAAAAAATATTGAATTTTTTTCAAAATTGTCGCTCTATTTTTGTTTATAGCGCAAAAAATAAAAACCGCAGAGGTGATCAAATACCACCAAAATAAAGCTCTTTTTGTGGGGAAAAAAGGACGCCAATTTTGTTTGGGAGCCACGTCGCACGACCACGCTATTGTCTGTTAAAGCGACGCAGTCCCAAACTGTAAAAACCCCTTGGGTCTTTAGCCAGCATATTGGTCCAGGGCTTAAGTGGTTAAAATCTTTAGTACCCACCGGTCTCAACACTGAGCTTAATTTACAGATCTTTCTTGATCCTTGATTTTTCCATCTATCTTTACTCGTATATATATTTAGAAGAGGGGAGGGGAAAAAAACTACTAGATCAACTATGGCTTACCAAGCACAACATGAGAAGTACTGATACATTAGAACCAGCATTGTACATCACAAATTTGAGTGATCCACTCTGATTATGTGCCTCTCCTGATGCACACAGCCCATTGGTTAAATCTATATTGCTATTAGTACCCATTAGATATGTGCTCCATTTGTCATTCCCTCTTGTAATTTACCTTTGTGTCTTCCCTGCATTACAAGTAAGCGCCAAAATCCCCTTTACTCACATGAATTGGTATGAACTTTAAATGCCTTTATTATATAGACTCAATAGCCCTGTTGAAATCAGTAACGACTTCCTGTAATTTTGTAGACTCTCTTTTTTTTTTTTCTCTTCCCCCTTTTTTTCTTCCTGGAATGCCTCCCCGCCTCAAAAGGATCTACTACTACTCTGAAGAGAGGAGAGTAAAGAACCTCTAACACGGGAGTATCCATGTTACTCCCACAACAGGACTCAATCTACCTTTTTACTACCAACTAGCCACTCCCCCTCTGGGGACAATCACTGACCGCCCAGTGTGCATATATACGCACGACCACTGGGTGCCAGTATACCGTCCGAGATGAAGCTACGCTACCAGCCAAGCGAAACGCGTTGACGTCACCACCCGGCCTCGTCACGTGACGTCCTCTGTGTGTGAGAGGAACGCCGAGGAACGCCAAAGTCAAGTGTGGAGCTCAGAGGATTCGAATCAACATCGGAAAAGCCGCCCAGGTGTCAATGTATGGTGCGCTCTAACATCCACCATACGGACGCCATAACAGGCCATTCGTCCCCAATTGTGGACCCTCTAAACCCGGTGACTGATTGGACAAGCCTAGGAATCCACCTAACGTCATCCCCATTATGATGGCAGGAAACTAACTACAAGCAAGAAGTTGGTAATGTACAAACAATACTGGCTAAAAGTCTATAGCCCACTATTACTTGTGCTTTAACCACTTCCCGACCGCCGCCTGTATATGTACGTCCACAATATGGCACGTACAGGCAAATGGGCGTACATGTACGTCCTTGCCTTTCCGCGGGTCGGGGGTCCGATCGGGACCCCCCCCCCGATACATGCGGCGGTTGGGTTCCCTCGGGGAGCGATCCGGGACGACGGCGCGGCTATTTGTTTATAGCCGCTCCGTCGCGATCGCTCCCCTGGAGCTGAAGAACGGGGAGAGACGTATGTAAACACGGCTTCCCCGTGCTTCACTGTGGCGGCGTATCGATCGAGTGATCCCTTATATAAGGGAGACTCGATCGATGACGTCAGTCCTACAGCCACACCCCCCTACAGTTGTAAACACACACTAGGTGAACCCTAACTCCTACAGCGCCCCCTGTGGTTAACTCCCAAACTGCAACTGTCATTTTCACAATAAACAATGCAATTTAAATGCATTTTTTGCTGTGAAAATGACAATGGTCCCAAAAATGTGTCAAAATTGTCCGAAGTGTCCGCCATAATGTCGCAGTCACGAAAAAAATCGCTGATCGCCGCCATTAGTAGTAAAAAATAAATAAAAAACTATCCCCTATTTTGTAAACGCTATAAATTTTGTGCAAACCAATCGATAAACGCTTATTGCGATTTTTTTTTTACTAAAAATAGGTCGAAGAATACGTATCGGCCTAAACTGAGGGGAAAAAAAAAATTTATATATGTTTTTGGGGGATATTTATTATAGCAAAAAGTAAAAAAAATATTGCATTTTTTTTCTAAATTGTCGCTTTATTTTTGTTTATAGCGCAAAAAATAAAAACCGCAGAGGTGATCAAATACCACCAAAAGAAAGCTCTATTTGTGGGGAAAAAAAGGACGCCAATTTTGTTTGGGAGCCACGTCGCACAATTGTCTGTTAAAGCGACGCAGTGCCGAATCGCAAAACCTGGCTTGCTTAACCATTTGTGGTCAGATTCATGCCTAGCTCCAGCAGATAATTGAAACACTTTAACCGTTTTGTACATATTTACCAAACTAACTCTTCCTATGCTATACTAACATAAGCCGCTTCATGCTAATCAGCTCACGTTGCTCCTTGCTAATTAACTCATTTATTTGGATCCGACATTATTGTTCCAAACAGTACCTCCTTAAATAGCCCCACATAGGACTTTATATCTCCAAGTGGCTCCACCATTCGTTTCCTCCTTTTGGAAACAATTATACTTTTTGTCCAGCTGAACTGTCTCCTTATTTTTTGCATACCAATTTTTATGATCAAACGATCTGCAATCAAGACACAGCTGCAACATTTTACTGCCCCTTGCTATTCCTCAAACCGTTCCTTTCCCCTCCATCCCTCACACCATGTATCCAGCCCTTCCCAACCAGCATCCATTTGGTATTAATATTAGGGGCCATCCCAATAATTGAGATACGTTTATCTCTTCCCCCTTCTGATCTAAAATAGCCACTATTTGATTACCGTGCTGGACTGTTGGTGCTGAATACACACACGTCCGGACTTGTGCCCTGAGTCTTCTGTTTTTTGTTTAACCGCTTCCATACCGGGGGGCACTTACGCACCTTCCTGCCCAAGCCAATTTTCAGCTTTCAGCGCTGTCGCACTTTGAATGACAATTGCGCGGTCGTGCTACACTGTACCAAAACAATTTTTTTTATCATTTTGTTCCCACAAATAGAGCTTTCTTTTGGTGGTTTTTGATCATCTCTGCAGTTTTTTTTTTTTTTTTGCGCTATAAACAAAAGAAGAAGAGCGACAATTTAAAAAAAAAAAACATTTTTTACTTTTAATTTAATAAATATCAATTTTTTTAATTTTTTTTTTTTTTCCTCAGTTTAGGCCGATACGTATTCTTCTACATATTTTTGGTAAAGAAAATCGCAATAATCATATATTGATTGGTTTGCGCAAAAGTTATAGCGTCTACAAAATAGGTGATAGATTTATGGCATTTTTATTATTTTTTTTACTAGTATTGGCGGCGATTTGCGATTTTTTTACTGTCACCGTGACATTGCGGCGAACACATCGGACACTTTTGACACGTTTTTGGGAGCATTCACATTTATACAGCGATTAATGCTATAAATATGCATGGATTACTGTGTAAATGTGACTGGCAGGGAAGGGGTTAACCACTAGGGGGCAAGGAAGTGGTTAATGTGTCCTAAGATGTGTTATAACTGTAGGGGGGAGGGGAATCTCAAGGGGAGGAGACCGATGTGTGTTCCTCTGTACTGGGAACACACATTGGTCTCCTCACCGCTGACAGGAGGTGGATCTGTGCGTTTACACACACACATCCACACTCCTGCCGTGATTACCGACGCACCCGGCGGCAATCGCGGGCACCCGCGCCGGGCGTCATATGACGTCCACCCGGATCGAGAAGGGGTCCATGCCGCCGTCATTTCACAATGAGGCGGTAGGGAAGTGGTTAATTGTCATGTTGTATGTCCTTTCAGTGACAATTAGATCCTTGCACATAATTGTCAATCCTCTCCCAGAAGTTCACTGATCACTGTACTGTTTTATACATATATGTTCTTGATATTAATATGAATTAATAAATAATTTTGTATATTCATACTATTTGAACATCTTTTGACCAATTACTTTCTGTTGCTAGTAGTAACCTCTTCTGGCCTGCTCTAGGCCATTTCCCCTTTCTTTCCTCACCCCACTTTTTAAGCTACATAGTCTGGTTACAGCAACAGAGCCCATGTAGGTGCACCCCCTATCCCGGGGTAATACACCTAATACTCTACTAATCTAAGGTCACCTTGCGTATTTCCCCGTCCCCAATTTCCCCACATATTCCAATTGGACCATGTAAGCCTCTGACCTCGCGGGACGACGTCACGTCCGGCTGGACCGACGCGCTTCCTGCGGGAACGTTCAAAAAGGATGGCACACACTGCTCTCCTGTTGCAGTACATAGGAGAGGCTTCACGGAAGACGGTCTCCCTCTTCACTCCCCCCCCCGGCTGTTTACAAATTGGATGGCAAGGTAACACTCGGCGTCAGCTATTTCGTGACCATGCTATGGCCCCCATATAACTTTGCGATTTACTCACTAACCAGGCTTCCTCTGGTCTTTTTAGAAGTTAGCCAGATTAACCCCTCTTTTCGGACAAACTTTTGGGCAGAGACGGCTATCTCTTCTCTCCGGCCCAGTCTGTGCATGTGATCCATGATTAGCCATCTGGAGGGTAATCTAAAGTGTGGAAAGCAGTAAAGATACTAGGAGGGCAGGAAGGAATGACAGAATATGCACCACTTTGGGATAATAGGAATCTTCAGGAACTGGAGTCAGTTGGGAAAATCAATGAATGGGCAGCCAAGGGGATCATTAGATTGGCACAGTTATATGAAGGAAGAACTATAAAAACATTTGCCGCAATCAGAAAGGAATACGATGTACCTAAACATACATTCTATAGATACCTCCAAATCAGACATGCACTAGATGTTCAGTTTAATAGAGTAGGGCCAATATGGGTTAAGATCTTTATCCTTCAGAAACTGAGTAACTGGAGTAAGACGAAGGGATTTATCTCCGAGGTCTACTCATACATATGTAAGGAGAGCATTGAAGGCCCAGAAAAACTTAAAAGCAGAGTAAAATGGGAGGAAAACCTAGGGATTATAACAGAAGATCAATGGAGGAAGGTATTGGAAAGAGGACATTCGGTTACAGTCTCGCCAGCACAGAGATTTTCCTTCCTGATGCTGATACATAGGACATATTACACACCTAAGAGATTCTTTAACTTCGGATTGAGAGTGGATGCAGGATGCCCCAGGTGCCATGATACAGGAGATTTATTGAATATGATATGGAAGTGTCCGAAACTGTTCAGGTATTGGAGGGGGATACTGGACACCATTAATAAGATATATAAAATAAAGCTGGAGATGAACCCCAGATTATGTATCATGGGCCTAGGGGAAGAAATAAGTAGAATGACCAGCACATCAAAAGCAGTGTTGAGATGTTGTTTTCAGGCAAGAAAGCTAATAGCTCAGAGGTGGCAAGCAGTGAACCCTCCATCAAGTAAAAGGAATGGACCAAAGTAGTCACAGAGACAATCTGGAAGGAGAAGGTGGTCTATACCAGGAGAGGGAATATCAGGGAGTTTGGTAAAATGTGGAACCCTTGGTTGGAAGAAATGAGATACCCCGTGTGAAAGAAAACCCAATAAAGCGGATGGTTAGAGTAGGGAGGGGGGAGGGGAGGGAGGGAAAAGGGTAAAATAAAAGGGGGAATATTGAAGATATGTATGAAATATGTGAAACAGAAATGGTAAAAAGATTGAAAACCACGGTTAGGGTCTGGGATCAGATGTCCAGGGCCCGTGTGCCCCGCTCAGGTGGTGTCCCCTCACGCTCCACTCTGGGGAAACCCGCGGTTTCCGCACCTGCTCGAGATCCCTGACCCTGGCGTGTGGGCCAGATTTGGAATAACTAAGATTCAGCATGTGATGCCGGCTGGTACCCTTCTACGCTATGACACTCTCAAGACTAAATTTCGATTGCCCTCCTGGATGTTTTTCAGGTTCCTACAGCTGCGCCACGCTCTCCAAGCGCAGTTCCCCCGACGGTCGCGACCCACAGTATTGAGTCATTCCTGTCTTTCCAACACGCAGACCGAATTCTCTCGTCTTTGTATCTTAGGATATCCTCCCCTGACACCGACCAGACGTCCCAACTTTTTCACAGCTGGCAGAGTGACATTCCGACCCTGGACTCGGATGACTGGGATGAGGGGGTCCAGCAGTACATCTCGCTGATGATCTCTGCTAGAGACAGGTATATACAACTTAAGTTTTTACACAAGGCTTACTATACCCCCCAGCGACTGGCTAGGATCTACCCGTCTTGCTCAGATCAATGCCCCAAGTGTCTGGTAGAGGTGGGAACCTTTATACACGTGGTTTGGACCTGCCCCATAATACAAGATTTTTGGAGAGGTGTGGTGGCCGAGATTAATGATGTTAGTGGGCTGCGAGTGCCCATTGATCCTAGGATCCTGTTGCTGGGGGTCTGTGACACAGTAACGCCCAATAGGCACCGACAGTTGTTTGTGTTCTATTACGCCTTCTATGCCAGGAAGACGATCTTGTGTAAATGGAAGTTACACGATCCCCCCACGGTCTCACAGTGGAGGCTAATGGTTGATCGGGTGCTCCCCCTCTATAAATTAACCTATATGAGCCGTAAGTGTCCCAAGAAATTCGATAAAATCTGGGGGAAGTGGGTTGGGAAGTGTGAAAAGTGAAATGGTTTCAAAAAAAGGATTCTTAATAAGAAAGAGCAATCTCACGAGTACCAGTATTTTACTATTTTCCTAAGCTCCATAAAAATTTGACTAAACCGTCAGGCCGCCCCATCATAAGCGGCATTGATTCTGTAACCGCAAGAATTGCCAAATACGTTGATGCTTTCTTACAACCTCTTGTGGTATCTACTCCTGCATATTTGCGAGATACCACGGAAGTTTTAAACCTGTTGAACGATTTCCAGTGGGGTGATGGCCACATTCTTGCAACAGCAGATGTGGCATCCCTCTATACTGCGATTTCTCATTAACATGGTTTTGAAGCAGGAGATTTTTACCTCCAACAAGAGGTTTCTATATCTACTTCACAGAAAGTTTTATTACAATAGAATTATTACGTTATGCAACCACCCACAACTATTTTTGGTTTGGGGAGAATTGTTTTTACCAACTTGCCGCGTAGCCATGGGGGCCAAGTTTGCCAAATTTATATATGGCCTACTGGGAACGTGAAGTCATAGATGCCCCCCCCCCCCCCAAAGAATTACATTTGTGGAAACGTTATACGTGATCCTTATATGGGAGGGAGATTTAACATCTTTAAGTTGGAAAAAGAAATCCTCTAATCAAAATAATAGAGGCATTCCTCTACAATATGAGACCAGTGACTCACATATCCATTTTTTGGACTTAAATATTATGGTCAAAGAAGGACGCTTAATTACGACAACCTTTTTTAAGGAAACGGACCGCAACGCTTACATTCCTTTAACTAGCTGCCACCATTGTTCTTGGTTGGCTGCTGTCCCAAAGGGGCAATTTCAGCATATTAAGCGGAATTGTTCTGAAATTTCAGATTTTTATCAACAGGCTACTGTCTTTAAACATCGTTTTTTAAATAAAGGTTATCAAGAATATGAAATTGATGAAAATATCACCCAAGTTGCAGAGATGACCACGCGGTCTCTAAAAAGAGAGGCGAAGGACTAACGGGGCTGGTTGAGCGGGTAAATCCTCTCACTCCCTTATAGGGAGTCCCTCTGCCCCGTTGGGCTTCAAAGCGGAGCAGGTAGGGCGGGCTGTGTGGGAGGACCCCCTCACACACCCGCCATTGCCACCCGGGGCATGGAGAAAGGTGGCAGATTGCCTCTGGGGGAGGCCTGCCTACTCCCAACTCCTGCAGTCCGGCTCCTCTCTCGAGTACACGCACAAAATACACTTTAAAAAAAACACCAAAAAAAAAAAAAATGTCACCCAAGTTGCAGAGATGGATAGAGAGTTCATGCTCACCAGGAGTTAAAAAGAATAGGGGGTCATCAGATAAATTTGAATGGTCAATGACTACCCGATATTCCAGTCAGCATTTCTCTATAAAGTCGACCTTGACCAATCATTGAGATGTACAACTATCTGTTCTGTTACTTTGTATTAATAAACTTGTTTTACAATTCTGTTTATATTGTTTTATCAGTACCGACATAGTCCCCTTATCCAATCGTGTGGGTAGCTTTGGGTCTAGCCTCAGCAACTATTCCATTGCCCCCACTCCCCCTATTTTCGCAATTAACCGGGATGATGGTACATTTTTATCTATTCATTATTTATTTTTACATGAGGCTATACTCCCATTTTTGTCCATTTCTCTATAAAGAACATCTTGAAGAAACATTGGGACGTATTGAAGAATGACAACGTTTTTGGTCCTATTCCAGATAATCCGGTTTTGATATACAGAGGCACCCCACCTTTGAGACAAAATATAGCACCCAATGTTTTAGACCCACCCAAGAGTAAGATAACCTTTTTCAGTCGTGAAAGGTTTCTATCCCTGTCGCAAATGTAGTATTTGCCAAATTAATACATTCAGGGGGCGGAAATGTCTAAATTTCCAATATACTGTCACTAACCAGACCTATGACATTGAATTATTTCTGACATGCTCTACTAAATATGTGGTATGTATGATCCAATGTCCGTGTTCCAAACAATACATTGGTCGTACCAAAAGGGAACTACAGTGTGAAAGGGGCCTTAGTATTTTGGCAAACAAGTCTAGAGACTGAGTTTGTTGAACACACTACGCCAGCTACTCATCACCCCCTTACAAACAATACATTTTATTTAGTAGGTTCTGACACATTTGGATCAGATGCTCAAGTTATTGAAGGCTGATTTCATTCCATTGCTTGCTTTTTATTTCATGTTTTGTAAAATGCCTCATCTTTTCATTGGGAGCAGTATGGCAGGACCATGCATTTGCAAGGCATTATATCAACATGGCTGATAAATTCACTTCTCCAGAATTTCTCCCCCATTTCATTGACATGTATCGGGAGCTGTCCTGTCCCTGGAAGGTCAAGAGTAGAAACTACTCAAATAAAAATACTGATGAAGGCAGCTATGGAGAAACTGGTCGAGTTGTGCAAACCTGTGTCCCCCAGGGCAGACACCAACTATGTCAGGCAAAAGATAGCCTACCTTTGTAGTATATTTAAAAAAAAAAAAAGAGATAAACAAGGTCCTGGACTCAGATCTGTAAGCAGCAGTGGATGACCTATATGTCTCCAGGCTACGGTATTACGACAGCCTGCTGTTTTTGACAGACCATATTGAACCCAGGCCATTGCGGTCTATGCTCCCTCCTACGTCTGCTGAGGTCCGCACAGGTCCTAATGCACTGAAAAGTGATGTGGAAGAGCCCAGCTTGACTCATGTTCAACGATGCTATACCCATTTGTTGGAAGGCAACCTGGTTTAATATAGTTCTGGTATTTCACTCCCTGGAGGATACAGGCAGATGGCCCCCAACAGGGAATGTAAACCAATTACTGTATAGAACAAAGAGGCCTGGCTGCTGTCTGGCTAGGACAGGGATCTTCAAACTATGGCCCTCCAGCTGTTGCAGAACTACACCTCCCATGGGGCACTGTAAAACTCTGACATTCACAGACATGTTTGGGGACCCCACCCTCCAACACAGGTCTGGCTATATTACATGTTCTGCTTAGCGGAGGCTATGATGTTCGTTTAACCACGATCCTTCCATCGATTATCTATGACCACAGCCTTTACAAGCCTGTTTCGACTTTTGGTGACGTATGTCCCAATAAGTCAAATTGTTCCGGTAAGCCTGCATTCCCTTTGGTGGCGGGTCAATACTACACACAGAAGTCGTCACTTATTGCTGTTTTGATATTTCACTCACTCACTTGGTGGAACTTCATCATATATGGACTTTGTTATATAAATAACATTTCTGCCAGTCGTTACACAGTTGATGCATATCTGTGAACTATTGTCGTTTGTTTGAAGGACACATTTATTTGCATTTATTATTTGTTTTCAATGTTGTTTTTTTTATGATTGACATTGTCTAAGCGCTACACATATACACCCATTTTCTATTTCTCTACATTCAAATTGCAAAGGAGATCAAAATTGTGTGCGATTAATGATCAAACCAATAAACAGATTATATGTCCCATTTTCATACACAGGAAAGTGTGTTAGTCTGGAGGAGGAGCCAGCAGGGCTGCTAAAAGGGCCAGGAAGTGCAGGAAGGTGTACAAGGCCAAAGCTGCCTTCCTTAGCCATGCCACTAGTGCCATCCGGACAGACCCAGATGAGTGTGAGGGATTTGGGGTGGTGATGGCCAATAGGTTGTTTTTTTATTTGCCAGCCACTCTACGTTCACATGGCCAACTTGGCTGCATACTTCACACAAAGTCCCGAATCTTTTCCCCAAGCCAATAGGTTAAGGGCATAGTGTGATGGACTTGAAACTAAAATGAACATTTTATGTTATTAGAACCACTAAATGTTTCTCGGTTTATAATTCTTTAATTTTGGTTTATATTTCCATATTTATTTTTATATATGCATATGTATGTATGAGAATGATCAATACTGCTTATTTTCCTTGATAAAGATTTTGTCAGATATCAGGCATCATATATGATGGTTTTTAAAGTAATGAAGTCAGCATTGAAAATATAAAGAAAAGTTAAGTCTACATTTTCTCCTTCTGTTTTCCAAATCAAGAAGCAGCTCCATCTCACTCACGCACTCCCCATTCCCCCCCTTCTACACACTTTGAGGCTTGTGAGGACTTTTTCGAGAGGAAGTTCTACCCTTCCCCCCTCATCCTGTCTTTACAGATCACAGAAGGAATGTGTGTCTCGTGACTTTTGGAAGGAAACTCTTGTAACGAGAACTGTTTTGTGCTATATGGAGAGGCCCTATATGAACTGGCCAATGAGAAGCTTCATGCCAATGACGGACTCACAGGGGGTGGGTGAAGTGGGTGTGCATGTTTTGTGATTCTGTGGTTTAATAAAGAGCCAGCAGGCTTTAGTAACTTCCTGTTTGGGATTGAAGCCGAGAGAGGTGAGATGTGAAATCATTTTATCTAGATTGCATTTGTCTCACCCATAGTAATTTGAAATCAGCCGCAGTAAAGGTTAACCCTGAGATTGTCAGGAAATTAATGAGTCTCTATCAATAGCTCTTAACTGTCCCTGATTTCGAGGGACTGTCCCTGATTTAGAGCAATGTCCCTCATTCCTCCCTCATTTTGGTCTGATCTATAGAGTTGTATATAAAATGCACTTTTAATCTTATCTTTCAAAAAAAGTGTTTCCCAGTGCTAAATCTTTCATCTGATTTCTAAATTGCTGCATTTGTAAATTCTAAAAGCCAATATAAAAGGAATAGTAGTGGTACAAAAAGTACTTGCGGGTTTAACCAATCGTGCTTGTTTGTACTATTCTCCTTTAAGGGGGTGTGGCAAGGGGTGTGTCATATACATGCATACTTTAGCCAATAGGTGCCTGTCATTCCCATCGCAAAAAGATGGGAGGTATGGTTAAGGGGGGTGGGCTGGTGACCAGAGGAGAAGGTATGAGGATCTCATCCTGCAGCTCAACAGGGGGGGGGGGGGGGGGACAACAGGCAATATCTATGCCACCACCCACCTGTGCGATTTTGTGGGCCCACATACACAGCCAACCCACATCAGCCTGGTGGTCAGTGGCAATATCAGCCACAATATCACCACTGGTCTGGGGATTATCACCCCTTCCCCCCTTGCTAATTTCAATTTGTGTTTTTTGGAATAATGTGTTTTTTTTTTAATCATACTGTTGCTCACTGCATGTAATCCATTTTGTTATTAACAAATTCCATGCAAATCACTTAGTAGCAAAAATGATACTTGGTTCTGTATTCTCTAAAATGAGCGGTACAGGAGAAGCCGGTAGGAGGTGGAACCAAGGAACGGTGCTCAGAGGCGGGTATTGAGCAGAAAACGAAGGGTGAAGGTCAGAGTTCCTGCACCTATTCTGAAAAAAAAAAAAAAGCCCTGATTAGGTATATAGGGCCAAATCCACAAAGCAGATGCGCCGACTTAACTCGAGATTTCTAATTTTACACCGCGCGTATCTTTGCGCCCGATCCTCAAAACGAAAAATCCGTTTTTTCCGCCCTACCTAAAATAATTACACCGGCGCATTCTCTGACGCAAATTACGCTAGTCACGCCGCTTTTTTTGATAGGCAAATTAGGGAGATAGGGCGATCCACAAAATTAAGTGTGTGCGCCGTAGATTACGCCCTGTGCGCCGTAGATTACGCCCTGTGCGCACCTGTTAGTTTCCTGGAGCAAAGTTACACTTTATAAAAGCAGCCCTAATTTTACACCGGCCGTGTAAAGGTCTGCTCAAGCAACAGCATTGAGGAAGAGCTGACAACACATCTTTGCTGGACTTCAATCTGACTGCCAAAATGCCCGGCCCATCCATGATTCTAACGGCACTCGCTACTTTACAGGCGCAAAGAAGGAGGAGGGCACAGAGGAGGAGGGCACAGGAGAGGGTATACCGCCCACGCCAAGATCTCTTTGGCATGACTGCTTCTGAGGTCTATGGCAACTTCCGCTTTAACCAGGAAGCCATCCTGGAATTAACCCGAATCCTGCAGGATGATCTCACCACCCCAACCCAACGATCCCATGCCCTGCCACCTCACATCAAAGTAATGGCAACCCTGCATTTTCTTGCCACTGGGTCTTTCCAAAGAACATGTGGAGGTCTGGCTGGGATGGTACAGTCCTCGATGAGCAGGTGTGTCCATCAAGTAGTCCCTGCAATACTAAGATGCATGGGCAATCAATTTCAAAAGCCCACCCAGGAGGACCAGCGATTGAAGACCATGGCGGACTTTTATAACATTGCTGGGTTCCCACAGACCATCGGGGCCATTGACTGTACCCATGTGGCACTACAGCCCCCCATGAGACAGAGCACCTGTTCCGGAATCGCAAAAACTGCCATTCCATAAATGTCCAGGTGATTGTAGATGCCCATGGCCTCATCTGGCACGTCTGTGCAAAATTTCCTGGTTCGTGCCATGACAGTTATATATTCCGGCAGACCAACATATGTCGAGATTTGGAGACGAACGTGTATGGAGACAGTTGGCTGATTGGTGAGTGACATGGGTGTCAGGTATGCCCCCCCCCCCCCCCATGATGCAGACATCAGGAGGGGCACATGCATGACTAATATCATCCTTGTATATTCTTCCATGTATAGCCAAGTGCCCCATTCAAAGGAAGTTAACGACCTTAGGATTAGCCTTTCCTTTTAAATCTAATTATCAATAAACTCAAGTAGAGAAGGGGTTAGTAAGGCAAATTAAGATATTGCCCATATTTGGGAGAGATCCGCCCAGAGGGAGGCGAGAGCCAACAGTAGCCAATGATAGTGACCCTGTTTAAGTCAATGGGAGAGGGGCTCATATAAGGAGAGCCTCAATCAGTAGAGTGGAGAGATGAGGTGACCTGGGCCCAGGAAGTCATCATTTTAGGTAATTATAAGAGACCATCTCCCAGCACATACAATACACACTTTGTCATATGTTTTTCTGTTTGATATTTGTAATGTGATGTACATACTTTGGGCCAGATTCACAAAAGAGATACGACGGCGTATCTACTGATACGCCGTCGTATCTCTGTTTCTAACTATGCGGCTGATTCATAGAATCAGTTATGCATAGCTAGCCCTAAGATCCGACAGGTGTAATGGACTTACACTTTCGGATCTTAGGACGCAGTACTGCGGCCGCCGCTGGGGGCATTTCTCGTCGTAATCCAGCGTCAGGTATGCAAAATAGCACTTACGGAGATCCACAAAGCTTTTTCCCTTCGTTAAGTCGCCATAAGTGTTAGTTTTCCTGTCGCAAAGATAGGGTACCTTTACAAAAGTGTAAAGGTACTCTACCATGCAAAAAGTATACCCGTCGTTCCCGCGTCGGTTTTGAATTTTTTTTAAATCTTTTATTTTTCCCGCCGCAACTCTTTTACCCGTCGCGATTCACAAAACTCGGTGCAACGTAACTTCGCGCAAAGCACGTCAGGAGCATGCGCAGTACGTCCGGCGCGGGAGCACGCCTAATTTAAATGGGACTCGCCCCATTTGAATTGGCCCGCCTTGCGCCGGACTGATTTAGGATACACCGCCGCAAATTTCCAGGTAAGTGCTTTGTGGATCGGGCACTAACTTGTGTAATTTGCGGCAATGTAACTTAAATCAGAAAAGTTACGTTGCACCCGCTGGATGTGAATCTGGCCCTTTGTAACTAATATTTACTCCCTTGCTTAAAGCGGGGATTCACCCTAAAAAATTAAATTCTTAGCCGTCTTCCGGGTAGTGAATCCCGCGGGAGTGGGCATTCCTATGCAGCAGTTAGTGATTGACGTGATGACAAAAACTACCCCACCCGTCGCATAAAGATGTCCTTTATTTACTTGTGACAATGACTTGTCTGCCAAGTTAACCAACTGCAGGTCCTTGCTTTCATACCACATATTGGTGGCAAGTGTTTAGCAGCCGGTCATGGAGCATGGTACCTGGCACAGGACCTCCGGTAGTGAGGGGGAGATTGATAATCGTGCCCTTTCCCTAGCAGTTGATTCCCCCAAAGTCACGGTACAGAGACCCCATATACCCAACTGCATATTAGAGAGGAGCTCATTGTTGGCATGCATGAAGCCTGTGCTAGTGCTCAACTGGATCCCATTTTGTCTCTGGGTGTGAGGTGGCAGAGTAGGCATAGGCTCAGCAGTGTCCCTCCCTAAATTCAACATACATTGGGCAAGGTGTGTAGTGACATGGTATGGGAAGAGTACTTCACAGTCTATTATTGTGTGCGCAGAAAATGGTCATATGCCAGGATAGCCACCCATAGACTCCGGGAGTACGGAGGAGGCCAGGACATACGCTGTATGTAAAGCCTGTCACACACAAGTTTAATATCTAGCGAATACTACTAACTTGAGAAACCACGCTAGCGGTTTTCACCCAGAGATGCCACCACCACCAGTGTCAGCGTCATAGAAATAGACTTGGCTCAGCCAAGAATTGATGCAATACTGTCAACTTTGCTGTCCAACTCTGAAAAAGAGAAGAGGACAAAAGCTGTGGTAGCTTTCATAGCCAAGGACCTTCGCACTTACTCCGTTGAGGACGACACTGGGTTTCACTACCTGTTGAAGACAGTGCCGTGTTACAAGATCCCACCACAAACTCACTTTACAGAAAATGTGATAACTGCACTCTATCACGGAATTAAAAGCTCAGATAATTGCGTCACCGAGCCAAGCAAGTCGAGTCGCAATAACGTGCGATTCATGGACTTCGGTCAAGACGGAGTCTATGTTATAATAACAGCACATGACTGGTGTACTACTAGTGTCTCAGCTATTAACCACCACCAAACACCCCAAACCACTTACCCCCCTCTAGATCAACCACGCGACACCTTCTGGATTAAATGGCCAACAAAGGCCCCATGTGTTCAATACCAAAAAGGGTAAACATATAAACATAACTTTTTAAATAACCTTTTACACATAAATTAACCCACACAAACAATTAACCGAAACTGCTGTAAGCAAGAGGTTCCTGAGGGAAGGGAGAAACTACAAAAATGCTGGGCAATCGGCTGTTCTTCAGTAGTAAGTATCCTGGCCTCTAGCCGTGCTCCCATCACTTCCTCCTTCGTTTCACTCCTCAGCTCGATTGAACCCTAGCCCCTACCTAACCGGATAGGGAAGGTGCCCATCCCATGACAGGCCCCAACTCCTACCAACCATCTCAGGTATATCCATCTGATATGTATATACCAACCACCACCCAACCCTCAGGAACCCCATATCAAATGCCACGTCCACCTGAAACACAAAAATAGCATGATAAATAGAAACCAGACACTTCCCCAAGGAGGGAGGTAGGGAAAAAACAGCCTCTGCTGTGGATGGCACATGAATGATTAGCCCTGCCCCCCTTGAGCTTATAACAAGCTCTCCTCATGTTGCACTGTACCGCCCCTAGTGTCTCCCAAAATACTAACCCCACTTCCCTTTCCTGCATGTGCGCTCCGCACAGTTTTCCCACAGTCATGCCGCCCTTTCGCCTGGGTTCCCCTTACTACAGGGATTTTCTTTGTTAGTAAGGACTGGCAGATCTTGTCGCATCTACTGCAAACGAGAGCCATTTATCATGCGGCTGCTCATCTGGCAGAGCTACTGTGTTATGTTGTGGAAGAATGGCGGCTGTTTGATAAATCTGTAGGGCTTTTGACCGACAATGTAGTTAAAGCTCAAGTTGGGAAAACCTCCCATGAAAAATGCTTTGCCTATACACTTATTCTTGCGACCCAGTGGACAGGGAAGTGGCCACACTCTCCAGGCTTCTTGGCAGAGTGCGACGGATATCCACATACTTCTTGCACCGCAGCAAGCCACTGTCTAAAAAGAGAAAACAGAGGTCTTGGCCTGAGGAATCATAAGCAGATAACTGATGTGCCAATGTGACAGACTGGGGTATATATTGTCACATAAGAGACAAAACAGACACCCCATAGTCTACATTCATTTTGTTATAAGCAAAGAAAATGGAATTGCGAGTTTCAGTCCCAACTGACAGACACCATGACAGCAACGGCAGCCATACTCAACACCTTTTTTACCAGCTGCAAAGAATATGGCGGTAGCTGTAATGAAGACCATAGCAATAAGATTGGCAACATCAGTCACCACAAGGCTTTTCAACTATGCATGGCAGAAGTGGCAGAGACAACAACTTGCCATCAAAATCATCTCGATTGTAACCATCATAAGCCTAGCTGTCTGCTTGTTGGTGCTTGTGCAGGGAATGTATGACCTACAGGAGGAGAATGCTTGATGCAAATAAGAAAATAATGGTCTACAACTGGAAATTAGGAGGCTTGTAGAACAACAGGAGAAACTATAATGTCAAAAAAAAATCTGAACACCATCAAGGAAGAGCAGGAAAAAACATTAAGTATAAAGAATATTAAAAAAAAAAAATTATGAATAAGCAACTCCTCCACCTAAAGACCTGACGTGATAACATTGGGTTCCTTGACAATAAATATGTGTCAACAATGTGTATTTATAAAAAATAAATAAAAATGGAACTGCTATCCTGCCATTCTATTTAGAGCCAGTAGATGGCAGAGAAGGCACACAGAGTCTATATAAGTCTATATAAGACCACACACACACCATGTGACTGAAAGCGAAACCACTTCAGTCATAAAGGTGATCGGTCATATCTTCTCCTGTGTGTGTCTCTTTGCACTTACCCCACCGAGATGATCGCATTACCTCATCGTGTCTACAATCATTGGCTCTCTAAATTTATATTTTGAGACCGGCAACACCAACAAGACGGAGCAGCGCATTTGACACAGTCTTGAGGTTCATAGAACAACAAACCTGCAGTCTTGTGCCCAGGGCCCCGTACAGCCTACCCGATGGGTTCCCCTTTGACCCCGCCCTTGGCCCCACCTCTGAGCCTGCCTCAAAAGTTGCGGGGGGACATATGGTGCAATGAATGTGGAAGTAATCAGCTGGTTACATGACTATTGTATAACCTATGTCTTTTCAGTGACATCTTTACCCCCCGTTAACCCATTACCATGCCCCCTAAGTAATTTAGACCATACCAAGGGTGTGGAGTAAACATGGCTGTAGCAGCCTCCTTTATTAAAATATAAATTAACTTTAACAATAAAACGCAAACATTTTCCATAACCATAAGTCAAAGGTGTAGATCATTTTTGCAGGGAAAACCTTTATTCCAAACTTCCATTAAATCCCTGCACTGCGGTCCTCTCCCATCCGATGTTAGGCCTCAAGCCGACATGCTGGCTCAAAGACAATCCTGACCGCAGTGCCCCATTCCCAGTGCTTCCAGCTAAGCTTCCGCTTGCTGAAAGCCAAAACCTCAGGACCCATACCAACGACGAGTCCTGACCCATCTTTCACCAGGTATTTCCTTCTCCTGCAACGACCATACACCCGCCACAGCGCACCACTGTAAAACCTTACAGTTGGGCGACCCTCCACACCCTAAGGGCTCTCTGTATTCCATCCTGTATTCCTAATGCCCACATGTCAATCCCGATGTCATTCAAATGCACCCCGTCCCCCCGGAGGTACCTCCACATCTCCTCTTCCAGCTCCACATGGCGAACGACTAAACCTCCATTCCTCCCCATGAACCTTCCCACATCTCTGTTCACCTTCCTCTATTAATGCCCTCCCAAGACCTGGCCAGACGCCACGATGTGCAAAACATCATGTCAGACCAGACTATTACCATGTCCGGGAAGGCCATGCGAAGGATATCAAATTTAATATCCTTCGTTAGATCTAACATTGACCCAAGGCCTAAATCATTCCCACCCACGTGCAGGATAACGTCGGGGCGGGCGGTCCAGGCGCGCAAACTTATGCACCTCCGGGACCATCCTACTCCACAGCATGCCCGGCACCCCCAACCAGCGAATTCGGGCCTCCTCCCTGGGAAACCCCAATTGCCGGCCTAGCTTCTGCCCTCTTCCCCCCGCCGAACGGGCGAATCGGCTGCTCCGGAGCTCCCGGACCGGCCGCCCGTAGAGCAGCGTCTGGGCTGGGGATTCCTCCCGGCGTCCTCTCTGGCACCCGCATTTATGCGCTTGTCGGGAGGACCCGAAGGGGCCCGCGAGGCGGGATTCCCTGACTGACGTCTGGCTCTAGGGGAGAGGTCAGGGGAGAAGAGCTCAGGCGGTTTTGACTGCCTAGCTCACGCTAACTCCCCCCTCAGACGGTTTCTCCATCAGTGGCCGTAAGTGCTCCTGCACCCAGTCCTGCCCTCTAGCCGAGGCCTCGGCCCGCAATTCCGCCAACAGCTCCTCCACTCTAGACATTCTACTGCAACTTTCCCTGGGGATGTGTTAGAGGTGGGAGGGGTTACCTCTTTTTTTAACTGCACTGTCCTACCCCTCCCACCATGCTCCTGCCAATCCACATCCCCGTCTATTACATTCCCCTGTTAAACTAGTCATGCCAGCCCTCCGCCTATGGCATTTCCTTTCTTAACTCCGGGCTTTTCTGAGCTGCTCGTATTACTTCCACATGAAACCTGACAGCTGCCTTTACAAGCATACACACACTCCTGGTTGCTGTCTCTAGCCAGAAATGTGTATATGTATTAAAAAAGACACGCTTGCATGGCCTCAGCTACGTTTTAAAATGGCTTTGTTTAGTCATTCAGTCCAAAGAACAATATCACCAAGAATTGAACAAACTAGAAGATGCATCTACATACACTAAGTTGTTAGGGAATCCAACTTCAAAATATAAAACTGAATTAAAACAATTAATTCATCTTGGTATTAAAAAAGGATATTTTAAATAAAAAAATCATTATTCCTAATTCCAGAGTCATGCAGAATCTGTTATTTATACTATTCCAAAGCTGCATAA